>NC_056746.1:1431645120-1431730120 GCF_019279795.1 Protopterus annectens | reverse complement strand
GGAAGTCCGGAAAACACTTTACAAACTCCTGTATTCCATTTAAAAAAAAGGAAACAGACTATCAGAGTTTGTAAATCGGCTGATTTACTACACTTTTTTTTACAGAAAAGCAAAGTAAATCAGCTGAAAGCTGGCATCAGGAATGGAAAAAGTGGGCATTCCCCACCATGCAATGTCATAGTAACATCACAAAATAGGCGGGATACGTCCAGAAGAGAGGACAGGGATGGGCAGATTACTGGTGATGCGAGGGGTGTGGCCTTACTCCAGTTTTAGCTACAACGAAAGGTGGCAACCCTAAATCACAGTAATCCTGCAAATTCAGAATAATGAGCAAAAACAGCCATTAGTCTTATTCTTCAAAGACAGGACACCATCTTATATAGAACATCAGATTTTGCATTGTCAAACATTTTCTGCACAGCACTGCAATGCCAGGCATTTTTGACTGATTGTAATACTGAGTGGTTTTACAGGATACAAAATATAGGAAGGATATGCTTCTTAACCTCTTAGCATAAAAAACCTGGAAAATTCAAAAGTAATTGGAGGTGGGTAAAATTAGGGCCAGTTATTAAATATTGTTCTTATAAACTTAGAAAATTGCTAGAACAGGTTTTGCATTAGTATGCATTTTCGTAAGGATATGGAGTCTGAAATTTTAAATGCCTATTTATTGTAAGTGGTAAAATAGCCATGCTCTGCAGAATCAAGGACAGCCAAGGACTAACCAGGTCTCAGCCATCCAAAAGATCTGGTTGTCTGCCAGTAACAATAAAACAACATATATATACTTATCTCACACCATTGCCAGGTTTCTCTTTGCGCCAGACTCTCACTTTTGATTTTTTTTTCTTCCTGTGAACCATCTATAACTACTCAATTCATTGTCTTTGGAGATCATGGGGAGTAGAAGTAGGAGGCCAATAAGCAGAAATGCAAAAACTACAGGACTTCCTTCCTAGTGCCCCTGTCTCGCTGATCTAGAAGGGACACTTTTATTGTATGTATTTTCTTTCAAACCATTTCTTTACTATAAAATAAATAAATACTGGAGAAGTGCCTCTGCTAGAGTAACACCCTCAGCAGACACATAGTTGGTGGCTATGGAGACAAAGCAGCTGTAGTAATGTGATAGTACACATGATCTTACAATGATGGATCTGGTAGGTAGTCAAGTGGTAAAAGCAGCTGATTTAGTTTTAACTTTATTCCAGCTAATACATAGTTCAAAAGAGATTTGTGGTTATATATGATGAATGCGGTATCCACAGGGGAACTGAAACCAGACATTAAATTTGACAGAAACGTGCGGTATTTCTCTACTCAAGTCTGGCTTGTCATGAAGGCTCTCACAACAAAAATCATTTTAAAGAACAGGAATTTTCTTTGGTAAATCAAAACAGAGGCTAAACAATCATCATTTTCAGTACTTGAGACATTGTAATATTTTAAAATATTAGAAATGTAATAGTAAACATAGAGCCTCAAGAGTCTTTGATCAAGATACAATAAAATCCTCACTACTTGCACTAATTGCCCAACATGGTTTGGTCAAATAGTGCAACAACAAAATGTGATTCAGAGGCAGTTATATCCCACAGCAGAAAATATCTCATTACTGACTCACTGACAAATTACTATGTATCTAAATCAAGCAGTAATGTTGTCAGACTTGTCTCTGCTTGAGTTCTGCCTTGTGATACATGTATTGAATTATCAAAGGCTTCCTTGCATGCTTGTGAGCATGTGGGCACACACACACACACACACACACACACACACACACACACACACACACACACACACACACACACACACACACACACACACACATTCTTTCACACATTTACATTTCACCACCCCACACTGAATCAGACTCATTGAAACACTCAGCCATACATTTGCACACACAATCCAATATAGGCACACCCACATTTATGCGATCTCATTCAATCCCCCTACAGCAACACATGCATATGTCCTCATATATACACACACAAACACACACACACTAACACCCCCATGATTTCACTGAACTTAGCTATATTATGAGCACTTCCCCAGCAGGGAATGTGTGACTGATATATTACAGTGGTCACTTTTTCATCCTAGAGTAAAATTTTAATCAGCTTATTGATTCTAGCATTAGCCATTCTCCTGGACTACTGCATAAGCATGTGGTTTCACCCACAAGACTTGTCTCTATGCTGAGGCCCTGGGGAGGTGAAAACATCAGCAGTAGAGTAGCCTGTGAATTTGAAAGGCTTAGCATGATGCAAAAACCTTCCAGCCTGATATTTCTACATCATAGGTTCATAGGTTCATACTAGGCTATCTGCCCTAGGGCATTTATAAGCCTAGCCAGAATGTGTTTGGCTTTCGCCACCCATTTTAAATTTATTTTGCTATGCCCTTTTTCGAGGTTAGTATACTGTGCCTCTGTCTAACAGTGACACAGAAGTGATACCCGGGATAAACCTATGATCTCCCATCCACTCATCAAGATTCCTCTTGAAGAGAGTCAATGAGGGACTCTGCCTAACCTGGACTGGGATTTTATTCCAGAGTGAAGGGAGCCTCTGGGTTATGAATCTGTCCCTCCAGCATGTCCTATTTATTTCAGTGCTGAGGTTCAAGTCTCTTGAGTGCGTGGCTCGATGGGATTTGGATTTTCTGAGGTGCAGCATGTCCATTAATTCCGGGTTGGACATGGCTTTATACATCAGGCACAGATCGCCTCTGAACAGGCGGTATGCCACTGAGTAGAGCTGGAGTTTCTTTAACTGGGCAGCATATGGCATCTGTTTGAGCCCTTTGATCCTCTTGGTGAGGTACTTTTGGGGTCTTTCCAGTTGCTGCAGGTGTCTGGTAAGGTACATTCCAAAAGGGGCATTGTACTCAATTATGGGCCTGATGAGGGATGAGTAAAGAGGCACAATGACCTCCCCTGATCTAGATGTGAATCCCTTCATGATTAGGTGGGCTATATAAAATGTTTTTCTAACCACTTTGGCCACGTGGTTGTCAAATGAGAGATTGCTATCAACTTGGGTCCCCGGGTCCCTAATTACTTCTTCTGTACTTAATGGATTACCACCTATGTGATAATTTGTGGGCACTTTGTTTTTGCCAAAGGGGATGACTATACACGTTTTGGCATTTAGCTTGAGGCTATGGCTCTGGCACCAGTTGTCTGTTTCTATGAGGCCCTTTTGGAGGATGCTTGTGTTGGCTGGAGAGTCGATTATGGCGCCCAGTTTGCAGTCATCTGCGAACTTGGTTAGCCACAGTCCTTCCGTGTTGGCCTGTAACTCTGAGAAATATATATCGAACAAGAGAGGTCCCAGGACTGAGCCTTGTGGGACACCACTTGTAACTGGTTTGGAGTCTGACATGGCTCCAGCAATTCTAACCATGTGGGTTCTGTCCTTGAGCCAGTTTGCAATCCATCTAGTGACATAGGGGTTTATATTTAAGCTGGTGAGCTTATCTATAATGTCCGAGTGGGGTATTGTATCGAAGGCTTTTGCGAGGTCCAGGTAGGCTGTGTGGACCACCTTCCCCTCGTCAATGGCCTTGGTGACTGTTTCAAAGAAATCAACCAGGTTTAAGAGGCAGGATCTGCCCTTAACAAAGCCGAACTGGGTAGGATCCAGTGTCTGTAGGTCCCCAATATCTTCATTTATGAGGTCCATGATGATCCTTTCCATAGCTTTGCAGACCAAGCTAGTCAGGCTTATATCTGTTTCCAGGATCCGTTGAGGCACCACCTTTATGGAGAGGGACCACTGTTGCTGTACGCCACTCTTTGGGCACATATCCTGTAGTAAGGCTGAGATTAAACAGTAGTTTTATGTTTGGGTTTAGCTCTTCTTGGAGTTCATGTGGGATGCAGCCTGGGACACCGTCTGGTCCCATTGATGCTGTGTTTTTTGCTTTGGAGAGGGCGGCTCTTACCTGAGCATATGCGATGTCAGGGGGGCAGCACTCTGCTGGGATAGATATTTGCCCTTTTGGTGGGGAGGGGGGGGAGTTTGCACTGAACCTGTCAGCTAGGATGTTGGCAATGTCTGTGGGTTCGGTGTATTTTTTGTCATTTTGGACTAATTCTGAGCATATCTGGGAATTACCATCCAGGTTCCTAACATAACTAAGGAAAGCCTTGTGATTATCCTTAGTGTCCTGTGCAATTTATCTCTCGAAGCTGGCCTTAGACAATTTTATGAGTACCCGTAGTTTTTTGCTAATACTGATCAGTGATGCCTTCCCTTTTTGGGATTTTGCTCTATCATTTAGTAGCTTCCTCCTTCTATTGTATAGTTTGTTTATGGCTGGGGTCCACCAGACAGGACGTCTGCCTTTGGAGGATTGGGTCTTGGTTTTATTTGGGATCGCATGATCCATGCATTCCTGAAGGTGTTCATAGAATGCATTTATAAAGGATTCAGTGGTCTGGGATGTATTTTCCACAGGCCCAGGGGCTTTTAAGGATTCCACCTCGGTTTTGAGGAGTGTGAAATTTGCTTTAGAGAAGTTTTTCACTGTGGTTTTCTGGGCAGGGGGTGGGGTCGGGATGTGAATATCCAGTGAGATTAGTTTATGGTCTGATCTTACCAGTGATGGATACACTTCTGGTCTGGAGCATAGAGTCCCCATGTTGGTGATGATCAGGTCCAGTATGTTTTCCCCTCTTGTGGGAGTGGTAACAAGTTGTTCCATAGCATTTGAGTTTATAAATTCTAGGAACCTTTGGGCTAGGGTGTTGGAGCTAGAGTAATGCTCCCAGTCTATGTTTGGGTATTTGAAGTCACCCAATATAATGGTGTTTGGAGAGACCTTCATATTTTCCAGTGTTCTCAGGAAGGCCGAGTGGGGTTCCTGGGTTTGGGAGGCTGGTTTGTAGCAGGCTATAAACTGGAAGGCAGTTTTACCCACTGTTAGTTGCACATGGATAGTCTCTGATGCTTCGTGCTTTGCCACCAACCTGGAGGTGTGGGTATCTTTGATGACTATTGATACTCCGCCTCCTATTGTGGTTCAGTCCAAGTTTTGGGTCCGAAAAGCATGGTATGAGGTATAACCTGGTAGTGCTGGGGTGCTCTCGGGAGCCCTGAACCAGGTTTCTGTTACTGCACAGATATCGATGTTCTCCATGCTAAGGAGAGTTTCGAGTGCATGCATCTTGAGGTTTAGACTTCTGGCATTGAGTAGCATTACTCTTAGTTTCTTATCCCTTGTGATACCTATGGAGGTGGGTTTGTCTTTTGAGCCTTGCCTAAAAAAGGCACTATGGGGGTAGCAAGAGCCTTTGCCAATATCCAAAAGCCCAGGGGTGACAGGTGCAAGCCGTCCCTAGCGAAGCATCGTGGCTTGTCGAGCATATCATCCCAAGCTGACAGGCATTGGATCCCCTTTGAATTACACCAGTACTTAAGCCAATTGTTGAAATTGATCATCTTGTCTTCATATTGTGGCATCATTCTTGGTGAGGGTAAGATGCTACTCAAGGTCAGGGTCATACCAGCCTGGGCTACATGCTCAGAGAGCTCCTCTATGTCTCTTTTCATGTAGTCCAGGGAGGTACGTCTCAGGTCATTCACACCAGCATGTGTCTTATATTTAAAGCCATGGAAAGAATTAACCTGGAGATGATCAACAGACATATAGTAAACCTCCAAACACTGGACCCAACCTAGTTTGGTTTCGTCAAGGATAGATCATGCCTACTCAACCTGGTGGTCTTCTTTAACAAGGTCACCAAAGCAAAGGATGAGGGCAAAATTGTTCACACTAAACACAATGACCTGGATCCAAATGAAAATATAAACCCAACTGCTGCTTGAAAAAACACGTAGTAAAACAAGCTGACTTTATTCTAGCGCCTCGGTGTTACCACCTTCAAGGAATAAAAAGTAATACATAAACCCTACCTTTTATATTACAATATAAATTACATCCAATTAATGAATTAAACAATCCATTAAATAGGTTCCTACTTTATTTTATTTATTTTTTATTTATTTGCAGTTGGTTAACCAGGATAGTCGACTGGGCCAAAAGAACCCTTTTTCATTGGAGTCATGGGGAGAAAAGCTCCAACACAGATTACACAAAGATTACAGAGATTTACATTTCAAACAATTTCTAATTACAAGACAGAACAAAATACTGAGGTTACAATCAAAAATACAAAAAATGTTTTTTTTTTTTTTTTTGTTTAGGAGAACATTGTTCAAGTAGGATTAGGAAGTGAGTAGATAGATGCAGAAGGCTTTCTGTTTGCTAGGTACAATTAATAAATTGATTACTAGCTTCAATAATGAATTTATGAGATGGAAGACTGTAGGAAGTGGAGAATGATTATGTGGGGTGGGAGCAGGAGCATTCCCATGTGGATGTTAGGTGGGAGTTGAGTGATTTTTTTAAGGTAGGAGGGCTAGTGATGGTACGAATGGAGGGAGGGAGGGAGTTCCATAGGTGTGCCAGGGAAAAGGATAGGAGGTTTTGTCCTGGGGGACAAAGGGGTCTGTAGACTTCTATTAGGTTTTGATTAGTAAATTTGAGAAGTCTTTGTGTGTGGTGTATTTTAAAGGTAGTGGACAGGGAGGGACAGAGTGATGGCTGGAATATGAGTTTGTGTGCATAGGTGAGTTGAGTATAGGAGAGGTAGTTGGGAAGTTCAAGCCAATTTAGTTTGTGGAGTGGCGCACAGTGATGGGTTGCAGATTCGTTGCTAGTGGTGAATCTGGCTATTGTATTATAACAAGAGGATAGTTTTATTTTGAGAGATGATTGTA
Organism: Protopterus annectens; assembly: GCF_019279795.1. Lineage (NCBI taxonomy): Eukaryota > Metazoa > Chordata > Ceratodontiformes > Protopteridae > Protopterus > Protopterus annectens. The sequence continues at coordinate 1,431,723,320 of NC_056746.1, read as the reverse complement.
GGTTTGTTAAAAGAGGGGCACCATACAGAAGGGAGGGTAAGAGAAATGTGGTAGAGAGAGTGAGCTTGGTAGCTGGGGTGAGGTATTGATTGTGTCGGTAGAGCAGGCCTAGTTTTTGGTGTTTTTTTTTAATGTTTAGTAGTAGATGGGAATCGAATTTAAGCTTGTCATCGATTTGAACTCCTAGTAGTTTGGCTTCAGATACCAGTTCAAGGGGTGTATTATTTTGACTGGTGATGGAGAATAGTTGTCTATCAAAGGTGTTGGTTTAGAGGGGGTAAATATCATTAGTTTTGACTTAGCTGCATTAAGTGCAAGATGGTTGTCATTCATCCACTGTTCTGTGGTGGAGAAGGTGTCTTGAGTCAGCTTTAGGAGAGTTGGGATGGAAGAGGCAGCACAGATGACTGTAGAATCATCTGCATATTGGATGATGTTAACCTAAGAGATAGTGCGGTAGTAATCATTAATGAATATACTGAAGAGGAGGGGGCCTAATATGGAACCTTGTGGGACACCAGTGGGGGTGTTAAGGAAGGAGGAGGTGGCTTTTTTCCACTTGACGGCTTGTTGCCTGTTGGAGAGATAGCTGGTAAACCAGTTGAGAGTTGAAGGTGATAGGTTTAGCGTAGAAAGTTTAGTAAGTAGTAGGTTATGGGAGATAGTGTCAAAGGCCTTAGAGAGATCAAGTAGGATGGTAGATACAGTGAAACCAGAATTTCTAGCTTTATCCACAGTTTCAAGGAAGGATAGGAGGACCGTCATAGTGCTATGATTGGGTCAGAATCCGTGCTGGGTAGGAGTTATTAGGTTGTTGTCTAATAGATGGGGAAGGAGTTGAAGGTGGATACATTTCTCTAGAATTTTTGAAATTGGAGAGAGGATGGCGATGGGCCGGAAGTTGGTAATGTTAGTATTGTTACCTCCTTTGTGCAGGGGAATGATGAAAGCCTTTTTCCAGAATTGTGGAAGACGACATTCTTGGATAGAGTGGTTGATTAGGATACTGACTGGGAGGGCAATGGCTTCAGCAGCTATGCTGAAGAAATATGAGGGAATGTTATCGGGGGTATTGGTGCATGGTTTTAGCCTCTGCAGGAGTTTTTTTATGGTAGAAGTAGGGATTGGTTTCAAGGAGAATGTAGGGGGTTGAGAGGTTGTAGAATGATAGAGTGGAGATGGATGGGGTGTTGGGAGAGGACAAGTGGAAGTAGGAGGTGGATAGTTGTTAGAGAAGGAAGAGGTTAGTTTGGAAATAGAGTTAAAATTGGGTGGCAAGATCATAGTCTTGTACATTTGGGCTAAGGATTGAGTTTTCAGTTATACCAGGTTTTAAGAGGGTGGTTATACCTTTTCAGAACTTTTGTGGGTCAGTTTTATGTTTACTTTGAAGTGAGGAGAAGTAGTTTTGACGGTCTGCTGTGATAAGCTTTTTAACTGAGTTACGAAGAGTTTTGTACTCATTGAGGGTAGTGGGAGATTTGTGATTTTGGTAGCATGCCCAGGCTTTGTCTCTAAGCCGCATGGTAGTTAGTGTGCTTTTTGTTAGCCAGGGGGTAGTTTTGTTTTTTATTCTTCTGGTTTTTAAGTCAGCATGAGTATCTAAAAGATTTAGGAAAGTAGAATTAAAGTGTGCGATAGCATTTTCCAGGGGTAGAGTTTTTAGGGAGTACCAGTTAAGTGATTTTAGGGAGTCAGAGAAGGCTTCTAGGTTGAAGTTTTTTTGGTATCTGGTACTGACATAATTATGGGTAACTTGTAAGGGAGAAGGAAGACGCCTAGCAAAGATGGGAAGGTGGTCACTAAGGGAGTCAGGAAGAGTTCCACTTTCAGGTTAGTAGTGGGGGTGAGAGACTAAGATCCAGTCTAGAATACTGCCACTAGTGAAGTCTTTAGAGGGCCTAGTAGTGGAGTTGATGAGTTGAAAGTAGTTATACAGGTTGATGTTAAGGGAGGGGGTAGGGGACTGAATGGAGGACCAATTAATGTTGGTGTCTCCCATGATAATGGTTTCATTAGAGATATTGGTAGAAAACCAGGAGAGGATATCTTCAAGTACAGAAATACTGTTGCCAGGGTGAATGTAAAGGGAGGCTATGCATATATTTTTGTGTTTATTTAATTGAAGTTGAGCTACTAATTCTGTGTTGTTGAATTGGGGAATAGCTTTATTGTAGGGAGTAATGCATAGAGGATGAATAGAATAGAGCTACTCCGCCACCTATTTTTTGGGCTCTGTCTGCTCTGATAATGGAGTAGTTAGGTGGTACTATCTCTACATCTTTTATATGAGGTTTTAACCAGGTTTCAGATATGGCTAAGATGTCTGGTTTGTTGTGGTGTAGCCAGGCTTGTAGGTTTGGAATTTTGTTAGCTAAGCTTTGTGCGTTGATGGATGCTTGTAGGATGGATTTAGATATAGAGGGGGAGGTGTTTGGGCCTGGGTTAGGGTGAATATCTTCAGATAAAAGTAGGGATGTTAGAAGTTGGATTATGTAGTAGAGGTGTTTGGGTTTTTTTTTCATAAGTAATGTGTGTAGAAAGAGTTGTGGGGGTTATGGAGGGTAGAGCGGGTGTTGAGGTTATATAAGGATAGATAAGTTTGTAATGAAAGCATAGATTGTGGTTGATGGGATAAAGTGTAGGAGATATTGATATGAGTGTGTAGGAGTGAGGTGTGTTGAGAGAGCAGGTTGTGTGAAAGAGTGGGATGTGAGTTAAGGGGTTAGGCTGGGTAAGGTAGTAGATGCAGGTTATGTTCAGTAAGAGAAATAGTTGAATTGAGAAGGATGTATATTTTGAAGACATGTTTAAGTTTTTTGAGAATTATATAGTTAACACTAAGGAAGAAGTGAGATATGTGGTGAATTGACTAAGACTAAGGACAAAGTGGGATTTGTGGTGAATGAAAGTTGTGAAGGGGAGGGGATAGGAGGAGGAAGGGGTGGAGTTTAGTAGTTGGAGAGTAATTAGGAGTGGCTATGTGTGTATAAGTGTAGAGGTAGTGGGGGTGTGTGGGAATTCGGGGGAGGGTAGGGAAGAGGAGTGAGCCCGCTGGGCGAACGGAGCAGCGAAGAACAAAAAGAAAAACCAGCAGCAGAAAAAGTATCAGCCACTGCAAATGAGATAGAAAGGTAAGCAGGTGTATTAGATGTAAAATTAGGTAAGGAGAAATAACTTTTAGGAATTTAAAGCAAACATTTCCAAATTTAATTAATTGTTCAAGCCTTTAGGACCCAAAATCTTACATTTTAAAATATAAATACTTTCCTTATATAATAACTTCTGTTTTAATGTTTTCATAACCTTCTATACATTCAATTTGTTCTAAAACAGTGCCATGCAACAAATTAACATCACTATTATGGTTCATTTTAAAATGTGAAGCAATTGTTTTATCTTCCTTAAGGTTTTTTATATCTCTCATATGCTCCATAAATCTGACACAACATTTTCTTTTTGTCTCCCCTATGTAATACAAATGACATGGACAACTTAAAGCATAAATTACTCCCTTGCTTTCACAGGAAAATATACCCATGGGTTCAAATTTGACATTGTTTATACTGCGAAATGTATTAACAATATGTGCACACACACTACATTTGCCACATTTAGAAGTTCCTTTAACTGACAAAGATTTTTTTTATCTCCATGACTGACATACTGAACATACCCTTTACTACCGTGTCCCTTATGCTTTTACCTCTGGTGTACGAAAAAAGAAATTGTTCACACTGCCTACCTTGACCTGGCCAAGGCATTTGACACATAATGCCACTTGGGCATTGTTGACAAACTCAAAAGGTTAGGTACAAACCCATATGTCACCCTGTGGCTATCCAACTGGCTCACAGACAGGACCCAGGAAGTTAGAACTGGGGAGTCCATTTCTACAAAGAGGCCAGTCACAAGTGGAGTCTCTCAGGGATCAGTCTTTGGACCGCTGCTTTTTGGCATTTACTTTTAAGAAGTCAAGGTCAATGTCATTGGTCTCTGGCTGACTAAATTTGCAGATGATTGCAAATTAGGAGTTGTCATTGAATTTCACACTGACACAAATGTTCTCCAGGAGGGGCTGTCACAGACAAACAACTGGTGTCAGAGCCATGCATTAAAACAAAATTTCAAGAAATGCATAATAGTAACTTTGGGAAGTCATCCATCCCTGGTAACTATCATATTGACAACACACCCCTTAGAGTTGACCAGTAGTCAGGGACTTAGGGACACACATAGATAGTAATCTAGCCTTTGACCATCACATGTCTACAGTGGTGAGGAAAATCATTCTATGTTGTGCAACTTATAAACAAATGTATGGCATCTAAGTCAAAGGAAGTCATTGTTCCACTGTATTCAGTATTCATCAGACCTATCACGGAGTACAATGCCCCCTTTGGTATGTACCTAACCAGGCATATCCAACAATTGGAACATCCATAGATGTTCCTCACTAAAAGACTACAGGGCATAAGTAAAATGTTCTATGCAGACTGCCTCAAGGCTCCTACAGGCTTTTGAGGGAAGATCTATGCCTGGCATACAGGGCATTGTCAGACCCCACTCTAATGGACCTCCTGCATATCCACAAAACAAAAAGCACCAGAAATATCCATTCTAAAGGCTTTAGACCTTGCCTGTGTTGTAAATAGGACCAGATGGAAAGATTGGTATGTATCCCAGAGATTACCCCATCTATGGACCAGGCTCTCCATCCATGTGAAGCTGAGTTCCTCCCTAACCCAATTCAACTGTAACTTGGACAATTGGATGAGAAACCAGAAATTCATCCCTGGTTTGGCACCTATGTCTCTAAGGGACACAGGTAACCTGTGAATGGTTCATCTTCCAGGCCCATGCTTACACTTATCAAGGGTATCAGAACTTGTCAGAGATTTGGGATGCATGGCTTGGCTTAAAAAGGTCCTTGTGAACCTATGAACCTATATATTCCTCATCTTGAAGGAGGTATGGACTTCTTTAAAATTGATTAGATGTATAGATCTGCAGTCGCAGGACTGCATGCATATCTGCTGTCCCAATCAGATCCAAAAATAGTGAAAGTTTTGAAACAAGAAGAAAACAAATCTAAGATGACTTCCCTGCTTACTTTAGCAGAAGCGTGTCAGTGCCAAGTGGGAATGGAAACTAAACCAGACGTAGACAAAATCAGGCAGCAACTGAATGTGCCAAACAAAGAATATAAGGAAAAGGATCAGAGGAGAAAGGAAGAAATGTGGAAAAGGTACAAATATTGTTACAAGTACAGCAAACTCCTGGAACAACCTCATCTTGATGTAGGAATGGTTAAAGAGAGGTGAATTTAAACTGAAAGATGAAAGGTTAAGATTAGCAGCCCAGGATAGTGGACTATGTACACATTGGTTTACAAAGTCCATTGAACATGTGGGAGAAACTGTAAAATAGAACTGGAAACAGTCACACATCTTGTTACTGGGTGTGGTACAGTAATGACAGAGGGCCTGTATACTGAAAGGCATAATAATATAGCAGGACAGTTGTACGGGGAATTGTGCAAACATTACAATACTGAAGTAGCTGAGAAGCATTGGAAAGATGAGCCACAAAGCATTATAGAGAATGATGAAGTTTTTATCTCATGGTATCAGCCATTACCAGCAGTTCAAAAAAACAGTTGCAAAGAAAATATATATAGTAGTCTATGAAGCCAGTGCTTACAGTGTCTTGCATACAGACACAAAGTCATAAAACACTAGGATTTGCTGGCAGAAATGAGGGCAATGAGGAGGAAATTTTCCCAGAAAGTTCTAATAGTAGTAAACGCAATGGATCTCAAAAAAAAAAAAAAAAAACAATTTACAATCCTATTTAGATATTTTACCGATATATGTAACTCCGTATGAATTGCAGAAGGAATCAGGTCTGGGCACATTGTGAATGCTGCGAAGAACACTTTTGGCTAACAAAGACTGAAGCTATACTAACTTCACAAACTTTGACGTAAAAATGGGGTCCATTTGCATCATGGTATTAGAAACCCAAAAGATTGGGAGAAATTAAACAGAATGAATCCACCTGCTAGAGAGCTACTGGAGTTTTTGTTAAGGAGTTTAAATAGAAGTGTGCCAAGCAGCAGCTTAGCTCTTTATTGCTTTGTAATCCATTTTGCTTTATGCATTATGAAGCAGTGTTGCTCTTTTTTTGGTGCATTGACTGATGACACATCATATCTTGTTGGCTGTAAGTTCTAAGGAGTTAAGGCTTTTCTTATAATCTGAGGAAATGACTGGGAGTGCATATTCAAGTTGAATCACGGGTATGCATTTCCCTATGCCTTTCTATCTATTTGGGAAAGAAGGTGGAACATTTTCCAGGCCTCTAAATAACATTTGGTGAATTTTTGCTTTATTTTTTTGTATATGGAGTTGAATGTTGAGATAATGATTGAGATGGATTCCTAGGGATTTGAAGGATTGGGTACTCTTCTAGGGTTTTATTTTGGAGGTCTAAGATGGGAAAGCTGTAACATTATGAGCTTTTCTGAGGTTCCAAATAACATAGTTTTTTGTGTGTGATTTAGTAGTAGTTGTCTAGAGTTTAGCCAGTTGATTAGGGCAAGAAAGTCTTGTTGAAGTTGTTGCTATGTACTAGATTTAGATCTGTCTGAATAATACATGACCATGTCATTAGCATATAGGATGATTTGAAGAGGGTGGAGGTTACGTGGGTGTTTATTGGTATAGATAGAGAATAGCGAGGTAGAATATAGAATGTGTAATCCTATCTAACACAGATAGATATAGATATATGCACACATCTGTACCTTTGAATATGTGTTTGGTGTCTGTCTTTTAGTCCACCATCAATGAACTTCGGTATATCATATTAAAACACATTTTGTGCATCCTTCCTGTACTTTATATATACACTCATGGTTCTAAAGCACTACTGTGAGGACAGTATGGCCATGCATGTGCTCACAGTAGAATCTACATACCTGACAACCATTTATTGTGCCTATAACATGCAGGGTATATAGGTGATTCTACTCTGTGTCCCCTGGCACTCACTGTGTGATGGTGCCGTAAGCTGCACACCCTTCATGTGAAATAGGAAACTATTGCAGTGACAACACCATTCTATTAATGTAGGAACAAAACCTGCCATGCTATACCTCTTCATCCCTGTATGTTTTAGAGTATAAACTACAGCCTTTGCATCCAGCCTTAGGTATTTCTTTTCTAGTTTTACTTAAATTCGTATTTATTCATGTATTTATTTAATTAAATTAATTGATTTTACCTAGTTTTCTGTTTCTTTATTTTTCTGTTTACTTATAAATGTCCTTATTTCTGTTTGCTGACTGGGAAGTCCAACTATGCTAAACATATTTTCCATGTGGATGCCCAGGCAAAAACAGTCCAAACTTTAATGACATACAGTATAGCACATGAGAACAACCAGGAGGAATTATGGCATTTCATCGACACATCATAATTGCGAAACACAAATCATCAAACTGTTAATTTCAAACATGAAATGATTGAAACAAAGATAAAAACAAAATGTAGCATTTTTTGCAGGAGTCAAACTGCCCTGCACCCCCATAACCCCCTATACTCAATCCAAGATTGCACTACAATGGGGAAGGGCAAATTTCCCATACTCTGCTGTATCATGATTTATTTCAAAACAAGCCGGTACAACTGATTTGTGACATCTGTACTGGCTTTTCACTATTTGATGCAATAAAACATCAGACTCCCAGTTAAACACATCACATACAATCCTCTCTAAAAAACAAACTAAATTCATGCTACAACAAAATTGCCAAATTTGCCGCCAATGCTAAACTCTCCACCCATCATTGTACTACACTACAAGAACTCAACTGGCTTGAACTCCCCCAACATTTAGTATATCTACAACTTACTATTGCCCACATACTAATTTATTCCCCTGATACCTGTCCATCCCTCACTAGTTTACTGACCATCTACCACCCAAACCGGCAACTTAGATCTGAAAATAAACTACTACTAAATGTCGATAAACCTAAGCTTTCCACTGGACATATGTTATACTCCTTTTCTGTCTCCAAGCTATGGAACAATCTCCCCACTGGACTTAGAGCAATCAATAATCACATTACCTTTAAAAAAATCACTTAAATCTCATCTCATTACACAATGGATTTGTTCCTGTAGCTATACCAACAACCATAAAACTTGACCCTCCCAACTTATTATCTCTTCTTCCCCTATACCACTCTGCCATACACTTTTTCTCTCCCTAGCTCTCCTCTCCCTATCCTAACTATCACTATTTCAGATTGTCAGATTTTCTCTCTGCCTGTCACCTCTGGACATCTCTTACTCTCACTTCATTGTATAAAATCTAATAGTTGCTATGTCCCTAAATGTCTATTATTCCCTGCATTGTATATAATGTTGACTACATATGATTACTGTATTGTCTTAAAATTTGTCTTGAAAATTTTTGTCTGCAAATAACTGTACAGCTTTTCTCCAGTTATAATTTTACTGTACTGTTTCAAATTTTTCTGTATATAAAATTGTGGAGCTTTTCTCCCCGGGCCTCCACTGAAAATGGGTTTGTCAGGCCCAGTGGACTTTCCTGGTAATCAAATGCAATAAATAAATAAATAATAAATAAATGTATGCCACTGCATATACTTCAAAAAATATTTATATTCTGCAATGAAATATACTATGATTTAATTAAAATATATTTATTATGGTTTGTAGTTATATATTTTTTGGCATGTTAACTTATGGTAGTATGCTTATAATAATTATTATGATTATTATTAATATCATAGTTATTACTAATAGAGCTTATTATTTAAAACAAATTTGACTGCTTCTAAATCTAAAGTTACAGGGAGAAATATTCAGTCTTCTGTGAAAGAAAAAGTATCAAGAAATAAATTAACATGTAGTAGATTTGAAGAACCAAATTATATTATAATAATACTGACAAGAATAGCAATATTAGAAATATGAAAACTGTTGTGCATGCTACAAGTTAAACTGTTCTATAGAATGTGATAAAAACGATGTAGGATTATTGAGTCAGTGCCGCGTCATTGTATTAGAACCAAATTAGTGAAGGGAGAGAGCTTCAATCTTTACTCCATTCTGGAAGTATGACTGCCCTTGCCAAAGCCCTATATATATATGTATATACGAGTACAATATTAGTAACAAACAAAAGTGGAGGTGATATGAACTCACATTGATAAAAAAAAAAATGAATATCCAATCTCTGTTGAATGTGGGAAGTCAAACAGGTTTTTGCATCCCCCATCTCTAGTTCCTGATTTGACTCTTGATGTTGCAACTAGAAAATATTTTCCCATTTTAAAGCACCATAGGAGATGTGGGAAGATGGAACATATATAAACATCATGTTACAGTTCAGTGCAGTAAATAAGAAAGAGATAACTGCAGCTTGTTGTACTCATCCAACATAAGAATGGAGGGTGGAGAGCACAGCAACAGTAGTTAGAGATCCACAATCTAAACCAAGAGAAGAAAATTGGCATACAAGCTGAACACACTTTGTGTTTACATGGCAAAAAAGATTCTCTGTGTTACTGGAAACTGGTCCAAGTGACAGATCAAAAGAATCTCAATGTTTTAAAATATGTCGGCATGAGAGGTAGAGTTAAACTTACAGAAAACTCTGAAGAAAAAAAATCAGTAAAAAACAGATGACTGCAAAAGAGTTTAACAGAAAGTGTTAGCAAAAAAATATATGACATAACAGAAAAAGAAGGAATTGAATTGAGGACTCTTAGAAAATAAATGATAGTGAGTACCAAAAGTGAGACAAGTAGGAAATGTAGACTTCTGATCACATTTTTGTTAAAGAGGAATAGTAAGTTAAAGAAGAAAACTAAAAGAAAAAATTAAAGCAGAAGAAGATTTTTGTCTGGAATTAGCTTTTGCAGTGAATGACACAGGTGAAACTCCACTGCCACTTTTTATTTTATTTTATTGGCAGGGAAAACTATACCTTCCACCTCTAAAGAAGCTAGTGAAGAAAGTTGACTTAGACTTATAGGTTGGCCACATAGAGTTTAAAAAAATGCAGAATGGGAAGAACAAACAAAGTAGAGCAACATTTATTTATTGATTGATTGATTGACATTTGATTACCGAGAAAGTCTGACTGGGTAGAAGCCCATTGTCAGTGGAGGCCTGGGAAGAAAAGCTCCAAATTATTACAAAACATTTTAAGAACAATCATTTTACAATCTTCAAAAAAAAAACATCTGCAGTTTACATAATTATAGCAAGTTAACCATTAAAAAATCAGTTAAGAATCAATACAATGTATATTACAATTATTTAATATTTAGAGACATTTTAGATAGTTTCTAGAGAAATTAAAGTTAAGTAGTGTAAAACAAATAGGAATTGCAATATTAAGTAAGGAAAAACAGGTTTGTGATATATTTAGAGAAAAAGTCAGAGAAGAAAATTAGATAGCAATAAGGAAGTAAGTGAGAAAGGGAGAGTAAGGCGGTATAAGGAATGGAAAAGTACTTGTTCACATTTAGGGATAGAGCCAGAGCCAGATTGTACTGGACAGTCTTTCAGAGTGGTCTTGAAAGATGGGAGGGTGGGTATAGACCTGATGGATGCAGGTAAGGCATTCCAGGCCTTAGCAACCTTGTACAAATATAGGCAATGCCCAGATTTGCTAGGTTTATAGACAGACAGGAGTTTCTGTTGACTGTTTCACAATGACTGACTGGGAAGCAAGCCTTTCTGTGCTGGAGGGAAGCCTTCTAGCTTATCAGTGGTTGTGGTAAGCACTAGGTAGGCTATCTACAGCAACTGAGGTTTCTGGTCCAGAAATTGCAGTTTATTGGCCATTTGGGCAGTTTTTCCATCTCTTTCAACTTTCTGGTTTAGAAGCCCGCATTTGCGCTTGTTTCCCACCTTTCCTGTAACTAGTCTAGTCCAGATACAGATTTGCTGTATCCAGGACTGTATGTAAGCTTCTGAGCCCCCAAGCCTGTCTGTGTTGGAGGGAAGCCTTCTAGCTTATCAGTGGGAGTGGTAAACAATAGGTAACCTATTCACCACAAGAAGAGTGGTTACTGGCCCAGAAAGTGAAGTTTATTGGCCATTTGGGCAGTTTTTTTCCATCTCTTTCAATTTCTGGTTTAAAAGCTTGCATTTGCAATTCTTTCCTAGCTTTTCTGTAATTAGTCTAGTCCATATACAGATTTGCTGTATCCAGGACTGTTTGTAAGCTTCTGAGCCCCCCCCCCAAGCCTTTCTGTGTCCGAGGGTAGCCTTCTAGCTTGTCAGTGGGAGGTAAGCACTAGGCAGCCTATCTACCACAAGAGGAGTGGTTTCTGGCCCAGAAATTGTAGTTTATTGTGCGTTTGGGCAGTTTTTCCATCTCTTTCAACTTTCTAGTTTAAAAGCCCGCATTTGCGCTTGTTTCTTGCCTTTCCTGTAATTAGTCTAGTCCAGATACAGATTTGCTGTATCCAGGACTGTTTGTAGCTTCTGAGTGGTGCCAAAGTCTGCTTTTCAATTTTTTCCTTAGACCTGCTAGTTCTCTCCTCTCCTGCACTTTTACTAGTTTATTAGTCTAGTACTTTACAAGACTTCTTGTAGCATTTATTGTAGCACACAAAAGTGCTACCAGCACTAAACATTCTACAAGGAAACAGCTCCAGTACTTATTATTAATACCCACCCATCCAGCCATGACTAAAGGTCAGTTCTCTGTGCTTTCTTCTATTAACCTGGTGAACTTGGGCATCCTGAGGCAATGTAGCAACTGCCTCATGTACACCGACAACCCTCTCCTCTTACCTCCCAACACTCAGACTTGTGAGAGATGCACTTATATATCCAAATTGGAAGCCACGCACTCTCCAGCCAAGGCCAGAATAGCTGGTCAAGAGGAGAAGGTCAATACATGCACCACACCACATGGAACACATAGCCCTCCAGAACACACACCAGCACTGCCTTCACATAAAAACACAAACCACACACCCACCTTTGCGATGGCTCTCAATAAAAATCTACCCAAACAGCAGAGACATCCAAGGCAGAAATGCACTCAACCACCACAACACAACACTAATCATGAGACACATAACTCTCCTAAACAGTGTGCCACTCAACCAAAGCCCCTAAGGCAGAACAGCATGCCCAACGCACTAGTCATAGGTGGCTCGATAGTGAGGCACACTGATGTCCCTCTCACTAAGTTGAATAAGGAGAAAGTAACAGTCAGATGCCTGTCAGGTGCCAGGATCCACCACATAATGCACGTATTCAGGTCCCTCAACAACAGGTGCAAATATGACTTTGTCACTGTACATGTGGGTATGAAAGACCTGAGACGTACCTCCCTGGACTACATGAAAAGAGACATGGAGGAGCTCTTGGATTATGTAGCCCAGGTGGGTATGACCCTAGCCCTGAGCAGCATACTACCATCACCCAGAATTATACCACAGTACAAGCAGAAAATGATCGATTTGAACAATTGGCTAATTTTCTAGTGTCATTCTAAGGGGATCCAGTATCTGTTTGCCTGGGATGACATGATTAACAGACCTTGATGCTTTGCCAGAGATGGCCTGCATCTGTCACCCCTTAGTTTCCAGATACTGGCCAAGGCTCTTGCCACCCCTATAGAGCCTTTTTTAGGAGGTGTTCCAAAGACCAAATTACCACCATAACAGCTACAAACAAATGCAGTCTCAGAGTCATGCTGCTCAACGCTAGAAATGTAAATCTGGAAATGCACTCGCTCGAAGCACTCCTTAAAATGGAGAACATCAACATTTGTGCTGTAACAGAGACCTGGTTTAAGGCAGCAGAAAGTACCCCTGCATGACCAGGCTATAAGTCATTCCACACCTTTTGGCCCCAGAACTTGGACTGAAGCTCCAAAGGTGGTGGTGTTTCCATATTCATAAAGGATGCACACATCTCCAGACTGGTAGCCCAACATAACACATCAGAGATACTTCAGGTGCAGCTAACATTGGGTAAGACAGCGAGTCAGGTTTTAGCCTGCTGTAGGTCCCCAACAATGTCCCAAGACTCACACTCCACATTCCTAAGCACACTGGAGAATATTAGGGTCCAGCCTAACACTCATACTGGGTGACTTTAACTACCCCTCCATTAACTGGGAAAACTACTCATGTACCAATACACTTGCCCAGCGTTTCCAGGAATTCATTAATTCAAATGCCCTGGACCAGCTCATTCTTACCCCCATTAGAGGTAGCCACATCCTTGACATGGTCATTACTAACATGGTCGACCATTGGTCTACACCAGTAATTATGTCCTCCCTATCTAGATCCAACCACAAACTAATTTCCCTGGAAATCCACATCCCTCCCACCCCACCCCGCAAAGGGAACCACCATGAAAAACTTCTCCAAAGCTAACTTTGGGCTCCTAAAAACAGAGGTGGCTAACTTCATGGCACCCATGCAAATGGAGAATAGTTGCATGACTGCCGAATCATACATCAATGCACTGTACAAACATGTACACAAATGCATGGATCTTACCATACCCAATAGAACCAAGACGCTCTCCTCCAAAAAAAGAAAGTCAATCTGGTGGTCAACTGCCATAAACAAACTCTACAACAGAAGGAAGAAACTGATGCAGAATAAGGTGAAGTCCCAAGACTGGAAAAACTCCCTTATCAGCCTCAACAAAAAGTTGAGATCCCTCATCAAATCCTCTAAAGCTAGCTATGAAAACAGAATTGCAGCAGATAGTAAAGACAACCACAAGGCCTTCTATAGTTATATAAAGAATCTCCATGACAATACCCAGATTTTCTCTGAGCTACTGCACAATGGTACCTCCTATACCGAGCCAACAGATATTGCCAATATACTGGCCGACAGATTCAGTGCCAACTTTACCCCTCTCCCCAAAGGACCAATCACAATACCAGTAGATTGCCAGGCACCCAGTATTACTGCTGCACAGGTTAAAATTGCACTGTTCAAGGCTAAGAATACAGCTACCATGGGACCTGACAGTATCCTTGGCTGTGTTCTACATGAACTACAGAGTGAAATGGCACCTCACCTGTGTGCCCTGTTGAATCACAGCCTCACCTAAGGCTTTATCTCTACTGAATGGCACACTACTACAGTCATCCCTCTCCACAAAGGAGGAGTGACTACAGACCCTGGGAACTATCACCCCATTAGCCTGATGAGTCTGATATGCAAAACTATGGAACGCATCATCATGGACCTAATAAACAAGGTCATAGGGAATCTCCAAACTCTGGATCTCACACAGTTTGGTTTTGTTAAGGGTAGATCATGCCTGCTCAACTTGGTCGACTTCTTTCAGTTAGTCACCAGAGCTGTGGATGAAGGCAAGGTGGTTCGTACAGCCTACTGTGATCTGGCCAAGGTGTTTGATACCATTCCCCATTCAGGAATCATAGAAAAACTCACTAAACTAGGCATCGACCCCTATATCACTAGGTGAGTTGCAAACTGCCTCACAGATAGAACCCACAGTGTGAAAGTAGCAGACTCCAAGACTGACTGATGACCAGCCACGAGTGGAGTCCCACAGGGTTCGGTCCTGGCTTCTCTCCTATTTGGTATCTACTTCTCTGAAGTCCAGGCCAACACAAAGGGTCTCTGGCTGACAAAGTTCACAGACGATTGCAAGTTGGGAGCTATTATTAACTTCCCAAGGGATGTTGACATCCTACAGAATGGCCTCACTGAGACCAACGACTCCTGTCAGAATCATGGCCTTAAGCTGAATGCCAAAAAAATGTGTCGTCATCCCCTTAGGGAAAAACCCATTTCCCATGAATTACCACATCAATGGTAGTCCACTGAACACAGAAGGTGTTATAAGAGATCTGGGAACACAGGTTAACAGCAGCCTCTCTTTTGACCACCACATTGCCACTGTGGTCAATAGTCCTTCTATGTGGCACATCCCATTACTAAGGGTTTTGCATCCAGGAAGAAAGAGGTCATTGTCTCTCTCTCTACTCTTCCCTCATTAGGCCAATCATCGAGTACAATGCCCCATTTGGCATGTACCTCACTATATACCTGCAACAACTGGATAGGCTGCAAAAGTACCTCACAAAGAGGATCCTAGGCCTTAAACACTTGTCCTATATGGACAGACTCAAAAAACTCCAACTATTCTCTGTCTCATATCGCCTACTTAGAGGTGATCTCTGCTTGACATACAAAGCCATGTCTTATCCAGCTCTGTTAGAAATGTTACATCTAAAGAAATCACAATCCCTCTGCACCACATGCTCCAGTGACCTCAACCTCATTACCACAATCAACAGAATGTGCTGGAGGGACAGGTTCATAACCCAGAGACTGCCCTTGGTATGGAATAGACTTCCCATATATGTCAAACAGCGCACCTCACTGGCCCTCTTCAAGAGAAACCTTTATGAGTGGATGGGAAATCGAAAATTCACCCCAGGGATCATTCCAGTGGCTCTACTTGACAGAGGCACTAGGAACTAAGGTTGGGTAGCACGATGTCAGGGTAATCTTATGGGCTAAGTTTGTAAAGGCTCCAGGGCCATTGGCCTAGTACATACCTATGAACCTATGAACATAGTTATGTTGAATGTGTTTTAATGCTGGACAGGCAGATGGATGCTGGATAATTTTATAGGTGGTAGGAAGCTGTGTATATGTTAGTTGATGTGGCAGTTCTAACCAATTTAGGCTTTTCAGTGTTATACGTTGATGGGTTCTGAAAGGGGTATGTGCTGCAAATTTAGCAACTTTGTTATAGTATTAATCAAGTTTCAATTTTTTTTTAAGCCTGTCAGGTTAGTAAGGATGGGAGTACCATAAAGAAGTGCGGAGAAAAGATAAGTAGAGGCAAGTGTAGTTTTAGTTGCATCAGTGAGTAGGTTTTTGGCTCTGTAAAGCATCCCTAGTTTTGATGAGTTTTTCTAATGCAATTTTGTATTTGCAGGTGAAATGTAAGGTTATCATTCACTATCAGCTATCACTACTGATAGTTTGCTATGAGAAGTCGCGTCAATGGATATATAATCAAGAGAAAGGACTTTAAGTTGAATTTTTTTCATGAGAGAGGGATTTAAGGAAAAAGTAGTAGTTTGGTCTTTTTTTGTGTTAAGCATGAGTTGTAACTTACAAAGCCAGAAGATAGAATGTTAGTAGGTTTGTAGAGGAAACTAATGAAAAAAAAGTGTTCCTATTATTTCTTATCCTAATTTGAAGTTAAAAGATGATCCCTTGTATACAATAAGTAAGGACTTGGAAGGAATACATCAAATGGTTGTACCAAAACCTTATTGAACAGTAGTAATAAAATGATCTGCTAGTCAAGTGGGACCGAACAATGGCAAGACTATGCTTTTTGCACAAAATGTCAGAAAGCTATTCTCCAGCCTACATTTAACAGTCCATTCAGCCACATGCTTATTATACAAGTGTTATTTGAACACTCTGCTATGGACATTTTGTGGCTATGAATAAAAGCTAGTAATGAGTATCAGTACAGAAAAGTAATAATGGCCTATGCTACAAAATTTCTATAATCTATATCAGCTGTGAAAGGCTAATGCTAAATCTATTGCCATAGAACTGGTACTGTGATTATACAGAGTGGGTATCAATAAACAGCATCAGTATACTATCCACAGATTGATGGTTTAGTAAAGAGGTTCAATACATCAGCGAAATTCATATTCACAAAAATATCTTATGCAAATGGTTAAGAACTGGGACCAGTTGTTTCCCTACTTGCTGTTTGTGAGAAGAGGGGTGCTGCAAGATTCAAATGGGTCTACTGCATTTGAACTCCTTTATGACAGGAATTAGAAAAATATGCTTGATACTGCTAAAGAGACTTAGGAAGAAGAAAAGACACAATTTAAAAATATAATAAAACATTACTTTGGATTACAGGGTAGACAAAAGCCAAGTATGCTCATATAAAGGAGCACATTCAGCAAGCCCAAGAGATACAACAACGAGCCTAGAATAAAAATTCTCAAGTAAGAGAATTTAACCCAGGGCATTGGGTATTACTATAAGTACTCTCCATGGAGAGCAATTTTTGGCTAAGTGGCATGGTCCCTTTGAGGTACCCCAAAGACTAAACGCAGTGAACTACAAAGTTTTACAACCATGAAAGACAAATGTAGAGCAAATATGTCATACTAATGTACTAAAACCATGAAAAATGTAGACAGTTCCATGGTTAGCTTGTAAGATGAAATTCATACAGGAGAGACTAAAGAATCTCTACCCAAAGTAAAGTTAAATGAATCATGGTCAGAATTATAAAAGCAGGAAATAAGCTAATTTACATTAAGAAATAAAGATCTGCTCATGGATAACATAGTCACAGCACTTGGAATAATGGCATCTGTAATGTCACAGAAACTATTAGTAAAAGAAGTTCAAAAGTTGTTCAAATTAGGAGTAATAAAAGAGGCACAGTGTGAATGGAGAAGTCTGAAAAGTGATATTTCCTAAACCTGATGGAAGTGTCAGACTCTGTAGTGATATTAGAAAACTGAATATCATTTCAGTGTTTAGAGCTTTCCTATGCCTGGAACTGATAGAGAACCTAGGTAATGCAAGATAGTAAACAACATTTGAATTAACAAAGGAATATTGGCAGTTACTGATTTCCCCCTCTGCTAAAGAAAAAAAACAGATTTTGTAAACCATAAAGGTTTGTTTATTTATTTATTACAGTTTGATGACTGGGATAGTCCACTGGGCCTGGAAGAGCCCGTTTTCAGTGGAGGCCCGGGGAGAAAAGCTCCACAGAATATAAATAATTTTACAATAGCTATACAAAAATTAAATAAAGTAGTAGAACAGTGAAAAATACAGAGATAATATATATTTTGTTTAAAAAAAGTCATAACATTTCTAATCCTAGGTAAAGATTTACAAAAGTGAGAGTCATATAGTCAAAACACATTAAAAGTACAGGCATTTCAGATGAAAAAAACATGTAAGTAAAACATTTATGTACAGATAAAAAAACAGGCTTTTTTGGAAGTTAGAAATGAGGAGAGGAGAGAGAAGAAGGTGAGGTGAGAGAGGTAAAAGGTGGTATAAAGTGGTGAAAGGGAGTGGGTTGGGAGGAAGTTTATGAGGTATAGGGTAGGACAGGAAGTAGAGGCAAAGGGTAAGAGAGCACAGTGATAGAAGGTTGAGGTATATAGTGTATGGGAGATGGTGTTAAAGAGTTTATGTTCTCTAAAGTGTTTTGTGTTGGGCAGAGACTGCACCCTAATGACCAGTTATGCCCCACTGCAATGGAAGAATAAACAGCAGGATGGTAATACAAAATGATGCTCCTAGATACTATTACTGCAGCCTTATGGGTATGTTGTCCTCCATAGATCCAGACTGCCTAATCAGAATGCTGATGGGTTGTCTAGGTCTTACAATCTATCTGTGTGTATCCAAAATTAATGTTTTTTGTGCAGTAAGAACATTAATTATGGCAGTTTGTCTTTACAAAATGTGAGATATAAGGTACAGGTCGTTAAATGTGTGCAGACTGATACTTGTATCTTTAAGATAACTGACAGAATAATGCAAAACTAATTTCCTATTATGTTGTATTAAAGGATGCAGCATGAAAAAAGGAAATTAGGAAGTTAGTTCCTCAAGTGATAGACTCATCACTGAATAGAACAGGGTCTCTGCCTGAAGATTCATGGTTCCTCTAGATGAAAGTCCCATTCGGGGTTTATGTCATGTAATGTGCTGTGTAAGCAGTATAAATACTTCTAACATTAAGAGTGCAAAGTCAGATTAGACTATTTTCTCTTTACCTTTAAACTTAAACCAGTATTTTTACACATTCTGTCACCAGTGTGATAAAAGTTTGACAGTAGATATAGCAAAAGGTTGAGATAATAAATTATGGCAAGGGCAATATACCTCTAGAGATTAACTTATAGTATGGTGAGCTGAAATGTTATAAAGGGTTATGAGAAATGGGGTGGCTGAAAAGAAGAAGCACAAAGGAAAGGGTGAAGTAGAACTGGAAAATATAGCTAGAGGTGAGGTGTAGGGTCTCTTAGAAACAAAGGTTTATCATAAGTACAATAGCACTGAAAAGCGAGATCCATCTTAAATGTATTTTGAGTATATGGTATCATAATCCTACAGAACATGAATTTCTAAATTTTAGCAGTGTGGAATGAGAAAGTAATTATTTTCCTTATCATGATTTTTCCCTGGGCAGAATTAAAGGATTGCATGGACTTTAGCAGGCGCATTTTACCTTTAAGTAGTATGAAGGAGAGAATGTTCTTTAGCTTTAGCTAATCGCACTAGTGCAGAGTTTATATTACTTTACACTTCCTTCATAAAAGAAGGATCATATTTTACATATTTTTAATGGTAGAAGGAAGTGATGAGCCTTTCTAATCTACCTTATGAGTGGACTCAAGATATTACCTCTCCTATCTCCTCATTAATCCTCTCATCCATTCATCTCCTGTCCTATGCTTTCTTGAATAGATTTCCTTTCCACTATCCATTCTTGTAGTCTGTTTAGTGCAGCCACAGCTCTTGGGTCTATATTATGCTGCTGAAAAGACTTTCCATTGAACGCCTTTTTATTGACCCTTAAATGGCAAAGTGCCATTTCAGCCAATGGCCACATCAGTGATTTTTTTCCCTGGAAAAAAATCACTTGGCCATCCTAGTGAGTTTGCCCCTTTCCCCACTATAGTGTGATCTTGGAGTTGGTATATTTAGTTAGGGGGGTGTGTGGTAATGTTTGAAGTGATGTGTCATTTTTCATGGGGCAAGCGATTTTTTTTTCTAGGGGAAAAAAATCACTGATGTGGCCGTTCACTGTAATGGCACTTCACTATTTAAGGGTCGATGAAAAGTCATTTGATGGAAAGCCTTTATGAGTATATAATATAGACCCCAGCTCTCTGTGAAGAAGTACTTTCCTAGATCCAGGAATACTAGGTAGTCCTCGCAGTCTGCTGCTTTCTTCTGCACCTGCTTTGTGTGCCCTCCACATCTCTTCTGGCTTCTATTAAAAAGAAAAAAAGAAAAGCTGTACCTTCTCTAGTCTCTGATTTTTATCCTTTCACCCCCCCCCCCCACACACACTCCTTCTGTTGGCTTTAATCTTGACTCTGTTCAACAGCTTGATATCCGTATCCATATAAGACATGCTAAATTAAATGTGTACTCAAAAATGTAGACAGACCAGAACCCAAAATTGTGACAACATTATCCCTTTTCTTTCTGAATCTGCTCCATTTAGAATAATCAATAATTTGTGCTGGCTGCTGGCTGCTGCCACTGTGCACTCTCTCTCTCTCTCTGTTCATGCAATGTAGTGTAGTTGTGACCAACATCCTGAGATACTTTTCCAGCTCTTTTAGCATTAGTTCCACTTTTGTTAGCTGATACTTCAGAACAGGATTGTTGTGACCCAGGTACAATACTGAACCCCATCAGCCACCTTCTTTCACCCCACTCGGTCTGCTTTTACAAACCCTTGTTTAGACTTTTCCCCTCATCTTACCCTGTTAGAATTAAATTTATATCACCAGTAGATGGGTCAATTCTGTTCTGCATTCCATTATGGTTGGCTGAAATGAACAACCTGAAGAATACTATATCAAGGATAGAGCTTTGTAATACACAATTTATCAGTTTTTTTATTACAGAGATTGTCCCTCTTACTACAAAGGTAACCATGCAGTAATACATTTCTTTCGTCTTGCTCTTACACTCAAACCCTCTAGTTTTTCTACCACTTTTGTCAAGATGACTCAGAGACCTTGGCAAACCATATCATCCACTTCTCCCATTAACGTTTCTTGTAACAAAGTCTTAAAACCTGATATAACTACACAGCCATTTTGGATAGCTTGCAGGTACCTTAATAGTTATGGACATCAGCTGGGTTTAAAGACCTTGTGTTTTTAAAGTATAACCAAACAGTGCTGACGAAGTCATAAGATGGCTGAAACGTGCATTTCCACAGCTAGTGGCTATTGACTTTGTTGGCCTGAATCTGTCCATAAAGACCTGTAAAGGAAAAAGGAAAAATTCTTGAACATTCAGAAGCCATATAGCTTAAATACTTGATGTTCATAAGGGGTCATTTGCATATATCCCATGGGCCTCTATTCCAGGAGGTATAAAGTATCACACAGTGAAAACTGTAGCTTGGCTGGGTTTTTCTCGTAGTTTTTACTAACTGGTTTGTCTGTGTGACCTTTTTGCTTTTTGGTTTTGTTTGTTGGTTGGAATAGTTTAGAGACACCTTAAGAGTTATGGACATCAGTTGGATTTAACAACCCTGTGTTTCTAGAGTATAGTTAAACAATCTGCTTAGCTGTGCTGATGAGGTCATGAAAATGCTGAGATGTGCATGTCCACAGCTATTGGTATTTGGCTCTCTTTGCCTGAATCTGTCCATAAAGGCTTAAAAAGGAAAATGCCATGGACATTTGAAGCCATATAGTTGAAGCAAATGATGTTTTTAAGGCGTCATTTGCATGTATCCCATAGGCCACAATTCCAGGAGGTTTAAGGTATCAAAAGACCAAAAACTTAATATCACACCACTGTAAACAGAGTCTCAGGTAACAAAGTACAAATCCAAGGAAAAAATACCAGGGTCTCGAAATGCCATAAAAATGTTATTACACAAAGCCTTCGGGTAACAACCCTTCTTTAATGTGAAACATGCAAATAAAAACAAACAGTTAAATATCTGTTTATAAATATCATACAACACAGCCTATCAGATTACAATATCAGTTAAATGTTTAAAACATTTCATATAGAAAAGCTTTATTGAAAAGAAAAGTTTTATAAAAAACTTTTTAACAAGATTAGTAAAAAAACATTATTTTCTTAGACTTCAGGCACATTTTCTTATATTTTAAAACAGGCTTAACACTATTTGCTGCATCAATCCCTGGTTTATGATCTGCTTTTAAATGGAGAATCCAACTATATTCACTCATTTCAAGCTTATTATTTAAATCACAACCCCTTACATGTTTTAATGATATCTATTACTCTAAATTTAGAAGAATGTTCTGAGCTATAGTCTGCTACATGCTTGCTAGAGCATCATTCTTATTATTCCTTTGTATGTCAGATTGGTGCTCTATGATCCATTTCTTTAACTTTCTAGTTGACTTCCCAACATAGAACGCAGAACATTTAATGCATGTAGCCAAATACACTATGTTCATTATCTTGCAAGTAGCAGCACATTTAAATATAGATTTCCTATGTGTAATAGTCTTACAAAAAAGTTCCAAAGTTATTCTTTATTGGCTTATTACTAGAGTATTTCATATCTTTACAACATATTTTTTTTCAAACTATTACAATTTTTAAGTGTTAAAACTAGTTATATTTCCAAAGTCAGGCATGGCCTCTAAAACCCCAATATGACCCAGATGAGGAGCAGGAACAAAACCAGGAGGAAGTGTTTTAGTAATAGTTTGAAAAGATGAAGGCATATGATGGACCTAAATGATAAAGGAATTTTATTACAAGTTTTGGCTTAACTATTAGGGTAGAGACAGACCCTAACAGCCCTCTGTGGTCTGTAGATGATAAGTAGTTGTTTATTATTTGATGGAATAGGATGGTTTGGATGATAGTACTGACGTATGGGGCTAATTGCTGGGCAAGGGGCTGGGGTATGGATGATTTTATTGGTTAAGATGTGCTGAGTATAAGATAACTGGTGAGGAAGCTTGAGCCTGTTAGTTGTTTTTAGTGCTAAACAGTGGTGGGCCTGGTAAGGTTTATTGCAGGCAAATATGGTGATTTTGCTGCAGCACAATTCAAGTTTAGAACTAAGTGAGGCTTGTAGGCTGGTCTTGATAGGGGTACCATACAGGAGATGGAAAGAGGAAAATGATAGCTAGGGTTACCTTGCCAGAGTTTGTAAGGAATTTCTGTACTTTGTATAGAGTGCCTAATTTCTGACTGGTTTTCTTTGATGCTGTTCTGAATATGTAAATCAAATTTAAGATTTTCATTGATTGTCTTGCCAAGTATTTTTTGTATGTGTGGTAATTTCAATTGTGGTATGATTTAAGAAAGGTATTTTAAATTTTTTTTTCATGAAAATCGAATTAAAAAAAAGAGAAGTAATTTAATTTTCATGGGAATTGGTAGCAGGTGATTGTCCTATTGGCAACTTTCAGCAGAATTAAAAGTTTCTTGAGTAATTCTCTGAAGATATATTAGTTTGCTGAATTGCATATTAGGGGAGAATTATCGGTGTATTTTATCAGTACACTTGTTAAGAGGATTTATGAAAATTGATAGTGAATGTATTGGAGTAGAGGGCTGTGAAAGCAGCTCTGTATCACACCAGTATTGACAGGAAGGAAGGAAGGGAGGGAAAAAAGGTGGGGAGCCATTTAACTCATTAACCCTGACTACTGCTTCATAGCGCCTCTGTGCTTACATCTGAGCATGCTATGAGACATTTGTAATTTCATGATGTTACTCCTGAGTGCCTTCCCCAGGCAATACTTACTTTCTGGTCCTGTTTCAATCCTATTTTGTGAAAACTAAGTTGAAAAAGTAACTGAACTTTGTCTGTTGCCTTCTCAACTTAGCTTTCACATCAGAGTAAGCATATGTTTGTATTTAATTTTTTTGAGTAAATCGGCTTAATGTCACAATAAGCTTATTCTGCCTTCTTTACCTAAAGCAAGTGGTGGCAGCCAATCAGAGTAGTGACATGCAAGCTACCACTTGCATAACACCTCCACCCCCCCAGAGTTATTTTCATTGTTCTTTAAAGAATAAATAGAGTGGTCCAGCAGCAAATATTCCTTTTTGGGGGCTAACATTTGAAGATTTTACTTCTATTGCTGCTGAATCCCTCTATTTCTTGTTCTAATCTCTTCATGGCTTTCCCCAGAAGTATTCCAGCCTATAGAACCCTTGTTTGTCTAAGTGTGGCAGCTGCAGGTGGGTTTGCACCTCTGCTTCTATGATTTTCTTTTCCTTTTTATTTGGCTTCCACCTGCAAATAACTAGTATATATGACCTATGTGTAATATATAATGCTGTTATCCGTGAGGAGTGTGATGGCTGCCAGCCTAGCTAGATAGAAGTTTGTAGATAATTCTATGTCATTTGTAAATATTAATAAAATCCACAGGCTGTTTCACAAATGTAAAGAAAACTGTGTTAAATGTTGAACTTCAAAAATGTAACCACAGTGTACTCTGCTGGAAGAAAGCTGATAAAGTAAAGCATTTTATGACTGTTTGATCTCAAAGCTCGGAGTTAGGATGTCTGGACTAAGGAATTCCTTCTACTGTTTTGAGACCAGAGTTAATTGCTAGATTTTACATGTATAATGTCTTTTATTGCTGTGGTTTCCTGGCCAGGTGCAAGATCAAATAACTCTTAAAACTCTGATTTTCTGTTAGCCTGTGAAATTAACTCAGAAGTGTCAAGAATGATGTAATCTAAAATGAGTCAGCAGTGATGTATTATCAATTTAACATTTTGGATTTTGTCTGAAGAACATCCACTCACCGGCACTTGCTTGCTCTGTATGTAAGTAGGATCTTAGACTTTAGTGTTTCTCTTAGAAATAGATAGAAAATAGTAAGTTTAGTCTAGCTTTTTTCTATATTTATGTCAGACTATTCTACAGTATTATTTTAAGCATTTCCCTGTGATCCCTGAACTCTTAACTAGCACTGTGTTGGAATGAGGAGATTTATCTTGTGCTCTTATTATTTATTATTACATATTTTAAACCTTTCAACTGTGGCTGTTTTGTGTAGAGATAATTTAAGCTCTAGAGTACTTGCATGTATTTAGTGATACTGTACTAAGTCACTCCATTAGCCTTAAATGTACTGTCACACTTACTAATTGGATAACAGTATTATTACACAGTGAAATTGGTCACCCTTTGGGAAGGGCCTTATAGTAGCTGATAAGTAGGGGTTCTGGTGCCAGTGGATTACTACCTTATAACCTGGGCAGAAGGGTCATACATAGTGAACCTATGCCTGCCTTCCACAGGAGTGTCTGTGTGTTTGTATATAAATCATATCTCAAAGTGTGTGTGTGTGTGTGTGTGTGTGTGTGTGTGTGTGTGTGTGTGTGTGTGTGTGTGTGTGTGTGTGTGTGTGTGTGTGTGTGTGTGTGTGTGTGTGTGTGTGTGTGTGTGTGTGTGTGTCAGCTACTTGGGCAGGGACATGAAGCACTAGTTGGACAGAGGGAGTGCTAGGAGGACTTGGCTTGGAACCCTGGCTAAGGACCCAACTGTATAGCTGTGCCAGTGGGGAGTCTTATTGGGGATCTGGAGAGAAAGGGAGCAACCAGACCCAGACTGACTGTGATCTCTGTTTGTTCTTAAGGGAAATTGTACTTTACAGTGTGTGTACGTGTTATCCTTCCCAATGTGCACGGCCCTCACTGGTGTTAGCAGTGAGAACTGAGGCTCCTTGATTACTGGGCCAGTGCACAGGCATCACATATTAATTGGTGGCAGTGGTGGGATATTTACATCAGATATTATTGTTTGATAGTGGTGGGTTAGCCACATCACATACTAATTGGCTTGTAGTGGTGTGGATAGTAAATACCTGTAGCTTGTGTACAGTGATCACTGAAAGTGTTTTTGTAGTCTAAACCAACCATGCAGTGAATATTCAGAGTTCAGATCACAATTGTTTTATTTCTTTTGTTAGCTTAGTTAGTCAGGGAGAGCAGGCAAGCATGTCAGGAGAGGAGTATGGCAAGCTGACAAGGGGCCAGTTGGCTATGTGCCAGGCCAAGGGATTGGTGGAAACCTCACTAAGGCAGACACAATTGCAGCTTTGGTCACAGCTGCATCAGAAAACAGCAATCAGGAGGACGATCAGACTGGCCATGGAGATGTACAACACTCAGGGAATGGACAGCTCAACCTTTCTGCAGAGGACTTAAAAATCCATCTGGAGCTAAAGAGACTTGAGTTGGAGGCCAGGCATTTGGAAATGGAAGCTGAGGAGAAGAAGAGGCAAAGCAGCATGAAAAGGAGATGCTGACTCTTTGCCAGAGTCATGGAGGTAATGGTGAAGGTAGTAACTGGACCCCAGAAGCACAAAAGGTCAGTAAATTTCTTCCGCAGTTTACAGAGGGGGATAATTTTGATAGTTTCATTCATATGTTTGAGAGGATATGTAAATAGTATGATGTTGACCAAAGGCTCTGGGTATGGTTCCTGACCCCCTTACTCTATGGTAAAGCTGTAACTCTGCTGTATAAATTATCTGATTGCAATTATTTTATTATACTGCTAAGAATTGTTTGCTAGAATTTTTTAAGCTAACACCTGAAACTTATAGGAAAAAGTTTCGTGAGCATAGAGGCAAGGGAGATGAAAATGTATGTGAATATGTTGCTGAACTAAGCACTTATTTTCATAGGTGGGTGAGTGGATGTCAGGTCACCACTTTTGATGGGCTGGCAGACCTTTTGGTGAGGGAACAAGCCCTTAGCATTTTCCCTGAGGACATGAGGATCTGGTTAGCTGATATACAATATGCTACTTCAGATGAGTTGGGGAAGAAGGGAGGCCTCTAACTAGTAAGCAGGCCATCCCTGCACAGGAAAGGGACATTCAGTGCTGCTCATAGGTCTAAAGAAACCCATGGTGAGCAGCCCAGACTGCCCCAAAGGAATCCGCGAGTAGCAGGGGAAGCCACTAGTCCAGGTACACATCCAGGACCTAGGGTTAAATGTTTTGAATGCAACCAGTGGGGCCATGTGGCATACAGATGTCCAGTGAGGCAAGGTGGGGAACAAAAGGTGAGGGAGCCAGTATGTGGGAAAGACAAAATGCCAGTAGTAGGTTGTCTTGAGACAACCAGGATATCAAACTACCACCAGAGATGATATCCTATCATAGTGAATGTCAAAGAGGCAATTGCTAAAAGAGAGACAGCCTCTGACATAACCATTGTAAAGTCTGCAATGGTTACAGAGAAGCACTACTTGCCTGGGTAGTCTACTCCAATCAGATCTTTAGGGGAGACCCATTTCTCAAATACCTTTGGCTAGGGTTCACCTTGACAGGGAGGGTGGAAAAAGAAGCCAGCAAGTAGGTGTGTTTGGGGATGTCCCTTCATATGTCCTGATAGGGAATGATTTTAATAATGCAGTACCATGTGCTCATGCAGTTATACGCAGTCAGGCGTGGGGACAAGCATGTGGGTCTGGTAGCCAGGGGGAGACCCAGACAGATTGCACATTTGAAGCCAGGACTGGTGAGATGGTTATTTTAGGGAGGGAGCTATTCTGTAGCAGTGAGTCTGATGGTGAGCCACATCTGCTTTTGGGTACTGATGTTCCCTTGGACAGAGTGACTGCAAAGGTAGAGGTGATTAGTAGTACCCAAGCTGACAGTGAAGCACCATGTCAGAGGATGCCAGACGTCCTGCGGAAGGGGAGCTGGGAAGGGTTACAAAGAGGCAGTTGAGACAGGCTCAGCTCTCAGACCCTACACTGCAAGACCTGAGGAAGGTAGCTAGTGAGGCACCTGATTCTCAAGGAAAGGGGGAATCTGTATACTGGGACAAAGGTTTACTGTATAAAGAGTGGACTCCTGAGGGAGGGCTAGAAGGTGAGAGACTACAGCAGTTGGTAGTGCCTTGAGCCTACCATCTGGCACTTCTAGCCATAGCCCATGATATTCCCTTTGCAGGTCACATGGGTATAAAATGTAGAAAGAGACATTATGCAGAGCTTCTATTGGTGTGGGATTTCCAGAGATGTAACATGGTACTGCAGGATCTGTGAGCAGTGCCAAAGGGTAAGCAAGGCAGGAGACAAAGTGAGAGCTCCTTTGATGCCTTTGCCTGTAATTGAGGAGTCATTTCAGAGGGTAGCTATGGATATTGTGGGGCCTCTGAGTACCCAAGTTCCACAGGAAAAAAGTATACTCTATTGGAAGTAGATTATGTTGCAAGATACCCTGAGGCAGTGGCTTTGTCCTCCATTGATGCAGAAAATGTGGCAAATGCTTTGTTAGAGATTTTCAGCAGGCTACGCTTCCCAAAAGAAGTACTGACTGACAGAGGTGTCAATTTCATGTCAGACCTGCTGGCTTGTCTGTGGAAGTACTGTGGGGTGAAGAACCTAAAGTTCACCCCTACCATCCACAGACTAATGGTCTTGTTGAGAGGTTAAACTCTACAATCAAGTCCATGCTATGGGCATTTGCAGACCAACATAAGAGGGTGTGGGACAAATATTTGCCCCATCTATTGTTTGCTTACAGAGAGGTTTCCTAGGAATCCACAGGTTTTTCACCCTTTGAGTTGCTGTATGGGCATAGGGTGAGAGGACCTCTAGATTTAATTTGTGATGAGTGGGAAGGTGAGTGTGAATATCATAAGGAGTCTGTTGTGGCATATGTCCTAAACCTCAGGACAAGGGTCAGGGAACTCATGAGCTTGGCCCACAAGAACCTAGCAGAAACCCAACAGCAGAAAAACAGCTGGTATGACAGGAATTCTTGAGCTAGAGAGTATGCTGTAGGGAAGCAGGTAATGGTTCTCATTCCTGTCAGACACAACAAGCTGCAAGCAGCTGGGAGGGAACCCTACAAGGTGGTAAGAAAGGTATGTGATGTTAACTACTTGGTAGAACTGGTAGGCAGGAGCACAAATTGTACAATGTTAACATGATGAAACCTTATCATGATAGGGAGGCCCTTGTGCTGAGTATTTACAGTGGATTGCAGGAGGAGTGTGAGGGAGATCTGGTGACTGATCTCCTCAGTGAGGCTCAGGCTGACACCTCAGTGGAAGGGGTAGCAATGTCCCAGCAGCTATCTCCTAACCAGGTTTGAGAAATCCCAGCAGTGTTACAGGAGTTTGGGGACATGTTCACTGGGAAACCAGGGTGCACCCACCTGGTGCAGCACCAGGTGGATACAGGACCCCAAAGACCTATTAGGCGGGCCCTTTATAGGGTGCCTGAGAGAATCAAACAGACTCTGAGGGAGAAGATACAGGAGATGTTGGAACAAGGGGTAATTCAAGAGTCCCACAATCCCTGGGCATCCCCAGTGGTGCTGGTGCCAAAGAAGGATGGCAGCACCAGGTTCTGTGTGGACTACAGAAAATTAAACAAACAAAAACTGCTACAATGAGTCAATCACCAGATTACTGGTACTGAAGGCAATGCACAATAACTCCTCGGCTTGGACAGTAACCAATTTATTACTAAGCCAGCGATACAAATAAACTCCACCAAAATGCACAGTATGCAGTTAAGCACTTTCATCTGACAAATGTAGACTTCTTCAGAACTACAAGTGGTTCTAGATCAATTAAATATACTTTTAGGTGCCAAACAGCATTCCCATTGAAACTTTAAAGGTATATGCATCTCATTCATACATACATAACACTGACAATCCCTATGTCTACAGGTGTTGATGCATTTCTAAAAACGTCCATCCATAAAATGAATACTAAGAAAATCAAAAATGAGTTCAGAAAGGATTAAAAATAACATGTTGTCAGATACATACTACAAAATAGCCATAATAGACCTAACAAAATGTAAACCTAAAAAATCTTAAAAAAGGGGGTTTGGGTCCAACCACTTATGGTACAAGGAACTAAGCCAAACATAAAAATAAAATAAGTATCAAACCGTTTTTATGTTTGGACTTCACAAAGATGCCTTTGGGACGGAAAATGCCCCAGTAGCTTTCCAGAGGCTGGTAGATCATATCCTACCAGGAGCAGTAGGGTTTGCCCTTGCTTACCTAGATGATATTTCCATCTACAGCCATTCCTGGCATGAGCACCTTAACATGTCAGGGAGGTGCTGGGCAGACTACAAAGAGCAGGGATGACCATTAAGCCGAGCAAATGTCAGGTGGGTATGGCAGAGTTCTCCTACCTGGGACATAGAGTGGGGAGTGATAAGATCAGGCCAGAACTTGCCAAAGTGGAAGCCATTCAGGCATGGCCTGCACCTGTTACCCTAAAGCAGTTGAGGGTATTCTTAGGGACAGCAGGGTACTACAGAACATTTGCCCCCAGTTATAGTACCATAGCTGCTCCCCTCACAGACCTATCAAGGAAAAACAGGCCAGATAAGGTAGTATGGCTCACAGCATGTGAGCAGGCATTGCAGAAGCTTAAAGAAGCTTTGGGGGGACCCCCTGTGTTAGCCAGTCCAGATTACAGAAAATAATTTGTTGTGCACGTGGATGCTTCAAACCATGGGGTAGGGGTTGTACTTAGCCAGATTACTTTAGAGGCAGAAGAGCAGCAGTGCTTTATCTCATTTGTAGGCTCCATCCCAGAGAGGAATGCTATGCAGCTGTAGAAAAGGAATGTCTAGCCTTAGTGTGGGCACTGCAGAAACTTCAGCCTTATCTGTATGGAAGAAAATTCACTGTAATTACAGATCACAATCCCCTAACATGGTTACACCGAGCCAGCCAGCAAAATGCCACGTTGCTAAGATGAAGCCTAGGGTTGCAAGCATATATGTCAGTGCAGCACTGCAGTGGGATTAGCAATGCCAACGCAGATGGGGCCTCAAAACAGGGAATGGGGTAAGGTATACTTAGATAGACCTAATCCTCTCAAGCAAAATTTTTCAAGGGACACTTGGAAAACTAGCTTGAGTTCTCCTGGGGGGGGGGGGGGGACTGTGAAGGCTGCCAACCAAGCTAGAGGGAATTTTGCAGATAATTCTATGTCATTTGTAATTATTAATAAAATCCACAGGCTATTTCACAAATGTAAAGAAAACTGTGTTAAATATTGAACTTCAAAAATGTAACCACAGTGCACTCTGCTGGAAGAAAGCTGATAATGTAAAGCATTTTATGACCACAAATCCCCAAATGAAGAAAACAAATGACTCCAAGCCACAAGTGAGGCAAAGTTAGCGCTTTTGTTTACTTAATTTAGCAAACTTCTTCAGACAAACAAGTTAAAAGAACAAATCACTTAAATAGGCAACCATCAATGACATCATCAAATATGAGTCTACAATCCACCCACATTTAAAGCTAAATACCCAAATTTGTATAAAAAGTTAAATACATTTGTATATATATATATATATATATATATATATATATATAAACATAATATGCAAAAAAGAAAAATACATTGCCAAAGCACCATCGGATATGAAAAATTTGTAAAAAGCCAACATAGGAAAAAAAAATATATAAATATATATATATATATATATATATATATATATATATATATATATATATACGTGTATATTAAACGTATATGTATATATATATATATATATATATATATATATAAAATAAATATATAATCACACATTTATACATATGTGCACAAATTATATATATGTGTGTATCACACTCCATCCATACAAACATAAATATAAGGTTGGCTTGGATGATGGGAGGACCATTATCATTGAGACTTGATGAGAAAGAATTAGCCTGGCAGCTTAGACTTAACGCACATGCCCCCCCCCCCCCCCCCAGGACTCAATGATAGTCTATACATTAAATGTATTCTCAAGTTGAAATCTTTGGCTAGGTAATATGGGGCCCCCGTTTAATCATGTATTATGTATATTGTTCATTATATTGTATTGTACTGTGTAAATGTATGTATGTTTGTATGGATGGAGTGTGATACAAACACATATTATTTTGTGCACATATGTATAAATGTGTGATTATATATTTATTTTTATTTTTATATAAATTGATGTAACTCATTTGGAAGGTCATCAGCTGAAGTAGAGCATAGTTTGTGTTTGAGTGCTTAAATGCAGACTGATGGTTTAGGAATCTTGTGTATATTATTTTGCCTGGGTCTATATTTTTATGTATACCTTTAAGAGGGGTGGAAAATAGGTTCTGGGTGGAGAACAGGTCCTATAAATGTAATGTCATGAGGGTTGGCCGGGGAATTGGGGGTGGGAAGGGACCCTAGTGAGAAATGGCTACAACATCTGCAGGAGTCTTTATTCATTGTGCTGTCAGTGGAACAACTTTATTTAATAGGAACAGTAGTCTAACACATGATTTGGAAGCACAAGGGATATGCCACTACATCAGAATGCAGTTACAGTAGAGCTGTTTTGAAGGACTAAATTACTGCAAAACATTATAAATCTAGAGATGAATTTTACAGTTTCACAGTAAACAAGCTGAGTGCAAGTAAGTTTGCAGAGAGGAAAGGAACTAACTAAATTTGGTTGACAGAGGAGCAGGAGTAGTATAACCATCTACCTGAAGGAGAAAAAGGCCAGCCAGTCCTTGCAACAAATATTGTTTAAGGTTGTAAGCATGTTTTCTGTGACAGGACACTTCACACTCACTACTATTACGAGGCAATGGACAATAACAAGTAGAATAGCAATCCACTGTAAGCCTTTTGCAGAGCCAGTGTTAAAATTTTGGGGGCCCCCAGCAAATGTGATGTTGGGGTCCCCTAGACACTTCCAGTGTAAGTATCACCTTGCAACTGTCAACCCCCCTAAGCAACAGTTTAATTTATGCTGCAATCTTTTAGTAGTATGCACAGACTGACCTGTAGCTACAATGCTCTTTTCAACAGAACTATATACAACACTATGTTGGCCTATCTCACAAAGGGACATTTAGAGTTACTGGCATTTAGAGGAAACAATGATACAATACACCAGATCTATTTACAAGTCTGGACTTAGGTGAAATGGCACCCTAGACACTGCCTACTGTTTCAGCCCCTACTTCACCTCCACCCCCACATATCTTCCAGTCCTCCCCTCTGTCTCCCCGTACCATGCACATTACTTTTTTCTTCCTTTTCTCACATTTTGCCTTACTGTTCAGCTTTTAAGCCATAACTTTAAAATGCACTTTAGAGCATATAATATTTTTTTCCTTTTCACAAGCTTTTCATCCAGTAATGGCTTCAACAGAAATTGTGATTAAGGAAAGAAATCCACTGTTACTGTTTCACTTTAGTTTTCTTTGCATCTTTTCAACACACATTTCCCTATCAAGACAGCACAGTAATAGCCATTTAGGAAATAGCCTAATTAAGCTGATGCCCCCCAGAAGCCATAGGTGTTATAGATGCTCTGGAATGCATTTTTAGAGCATTTTCCCAACCTTTTAATCCAATGGTGGCCTAACCAAAATCACAAAATCATAAGTAAGAAAAGAATTTCAGTCTTAATTTTTTCATTCTTTTTTTAAGCAAGACGTACGTTGTGCCCAAGGCTTGATGTTTAAAGCTAACAAAGTAGTAGCTCACCATAAACTAACAAGCCAATTGATGTGAGGATAAACAGATCCTGTCTGGGAATACTGCTGGCCTCCCTAATCCCACCAAAAGGGCAGTCGCTGTCTGTGTATCCCGCTGGTGTTAGATTGGGATGAAAGCAGAGGTTCAAATGGCCACAGTTATGTATTTCAGGTGACTGCTGAAACACACACATAGCATGGCTCCTCATTCCTCAACCCTAACTCCCTAAGACAGCCACCTGTATATGTGCCTGATGTGTGATTGTGAGGAAAGTGAAAAAATAATGATTACAGTAATGTATTCTACTTTGCGGCTCTTAGACAGTACAATGCCCTTACCCAAGCTATAGTAATTTTTAATGTATACTTTGAAGGTCTGTGAGAAAAGTAAAAGAAACAATGACCACACTGTCCCTAGCCCAAAACACAAACTATTATGACCTCCTGTGCACACCTCTAAGGTTTAACTGTAAGGAAAATTAAAGAAGTAATAACCACACAATCCCCAGTCCCCCCATATAACCTACATCAGCTTCCTGTACACACACATCTACAATTACTGTTTAATTGCATTTTACTGCATTTCATTACTGTTTAACTGTTTTTTCATACTGCGAGTTCTGTTTTTGTCTATAGTGGTTAATATGTGTTTTTACTGAGTTTTACCATTTTCTTAACCCTTAAGTTGAGTAGCATAGTCTGATACAGGTTTGCTGCATCTAGAGCTGCAGCTGCACTGTTTTTAACCCTTTTTGAGGTATTTCAGCTACAAATCCCCCCTTAGTAACACTAGTGTGATAACCTAGTAGTACTAGTCTTAGACCTTCCACCCTTTACCCTCTTAGCTCTCTTTGGCCTCTCTCCCTCAGTTTCTGACAAATATGGATGGACAATTCCCTACACTTTCTCCTGCCAGTCTGGTTGATATGGGCATCCTGAGACAGTATAGCAACTGCCTCATGTACATGGACAACACAGTACTTCTACCACCTAGGAACACAACTTGGGGGTTATACAATTACATTAAGATCCTAGAGTCAATGCTCTCTCCCTTGCAAGCTAGTATATCTGGTACTGAGAAGGTTGTCAACATAAACACCACACCTCAACCACCATCCACATCTACACAACACATACCCACATATGTGGAGGTCCTCAACAAAAACATACCATAGCAAAAGAGACCTCTGAGGCAAAAACACACACGAACTCCACTGCCCACCATACCACATAACACACATAGTCCACACACCTGTGTCTCACAGCCACTAAGGCCTAAACATAAACCCAACATATTAGTTATAGGAGACTCATTGTGAGACACACAGATGTGCCCCTCACCAGGCTGGATAAGGTGAACGTCAAGGTTGGTTGTTTGTCAGGTACCAGAATCTGCCATATCACCCAAGCACTCAAGTCTTTTAACAACTGGTACTGTTATGAATCTGTCGTAGTCCATGGTGGTGTGAACGACTTGAAACATACCTCCCTGGACTACATGAAGAGAGACATGATAGAGGTCACTGAATATGTGTCCTAGGCAGGTATGTTTCTAGCCTTAAGCAGCATTCTACCGTCACCCAGAATGATGTCTCAATACAGACAGAAAATTATTGACTTTAACAATTGGCTTAGTTTCTGGTGTCATTCCAAGGGGATCCAGTACCTGACAGCCTGGGAAGACATGATTGACAAACCACAATTCTTTGCCAGAGATGGCCTGCATCTGTCTATCATGGGCTTCAGGCTCCTGGCAAAGACTCTTGCCTTCTTCATAGTTCCTTTTTTAGGCAAATCCATGAGGTCAAAATTACCAACATGAAAATTTCATCAAAACACAAATTAAAGGGCATGCTGCTAAATGCTAGGAGTCTAAACATGAAACTGCCATCATTTCAAGCATTCATAACCTTGGAAGATAATGACACTTGTGCAGCCACAGAAACCCGGTTCAAAGCCATACCAGGTTACTCATCCTATCATACATTCAGACGCCAAAACATTTGCAGCAAAGCAAAAGGAGGTGGAGTTGCAGTATAAATAAAAGACATACATACCTCCAGGCTGGTTAATCATTATGATGCACAGGAGACACCCCAGGTGCAGTTAACCATTCACAAGACCCCTATTCAAATCATAGCTAGCTACAGGCCCCTGACTTTGACTCAAGATTCCCACTCCACCTATCTGGACCTTTTCAAATCTATCAAGATTCAACCCTTTACCCTGATCCTGGGTGACTGTCCAACCGTAGATTGGAAGTACTCAGACCAAAACACAAATGCCCAGGGATTCCTTGATTTCGTCAATGCAAATGCCTTGGACCAGCTGGTTGACACCACACAAGAGGTGAAAATATCTTGGACTTGGTATTAACCAGTATGAGTAACAACTGCAGTTTCCCTACAGTATCATCCTCTGTGTTAAGATCCGACCACAAAGCAGTCACTTTTGAAGTCACCATCTACTCTGACCACAACCTAGATAGGGGCAAACAAAAAAACTTCTTGAAAGCTGATTACAACCTCCTGAGAGAAGGTATAAACAGCTTTACAGCTCCCTCCCTACCATAGGAACTGGCACATATGCCCAAACCTATACCAAATTACTATATGAGCACTTATATAGCTGCATGGAATTAGGAATACCCGACAGGACAAAATCCTCCTCCTCAAGTAAGAGTAAACCTGTCTGTTGGACATCTGCAATAAATAACCTCTATAACATAAGGAAAAAAAAAACTGCTGTCCAGTGCCAAGAAGGAGCAGCTGCCTAACTGGAAGCGATCTCTCCTTAGTCTGAACAAGCAAATAAGAGCACTAGTAAAATCCTCCAAAGCAAACTTCTAGTCCAAACTGGCCACATTTACTAAAGACAATCACAAGGCTTTCTTTGCATATGTCTGCAAACTCAAGGGAAGTATAGAGATCTGCTCAGAACTGGTGGTCAGTGACACCACATACACAAATGCCATAGATGTAGCCAATCTGCTGGCAGACAGGTTCAGTGAAAACTTCACCCCCCATCAGTAAATCAGGGCATGCCGAGCACCTGCCCCCTCCCCTTATCTCTAGGGAGCAAGTGATCACTGCCGTCTCAAAAGCAAAAAATACAGCTTTCACGGGACCAGATAACATCCAAGGCTGCATCCTAGATGAACTCAGACAGGAACTTGCAGCATCACTAGGCACTCTATTCAACCAAAGCCTGAGTACTGGCTTTGTCCCAGCTGAGTGGAGGACAGCCACTGTCATCCCTTTGCACAAAGGTGAAGCGTACACCAATCCAGGAAATTATAGACCCATCAGCCTAACTATCCTGATCTGCAAGGCCATGGAGCAGATTATCATGGACCTCATTAACAAGGACATTGGCAAGCTCCAAACACTTGATCCCACACAGTTTGGTTTCATTAAGGGGAGGTCATGCCTGCTAAATTTTGTCAACTTCTTTGAGACAGTCACAAAAGCCATGGACGAGGGGAAGATGGTGCACACCACCTGCCTTGACCTGGCTAAAGCCTTCAATACTGTTCCCCACTAGGGTATAATAGATAAACTTTCTCAACTAGGCATCAATCCGTATGTTACCATATGGGTAGCAAACTGGCTGACTGATAAAACCCACCTAGTCAAAATAGGGGCAGCCACCTCAAGCAGTTGACTAGTAACAAGAGGTGTACCCCAGGGATTGGTCTTGGGGCCCTTGTTGTTTGGGTTATACTTTTCTGAGGTGCAAGCCAAAACCAGTAGGCTATGGCTGACCAGGTTTGTAGATGACAGTAAGCTGGGTGCTGTCATCAGTTCCTCTAGTGATGTAGACATCCTCCAAGAGGGTCTCATCTGAACATATGACTGGTGCCAGAAACATGGCCTCAAACTGAATGCCAAAAAATGCATCATCCCTTTTGGGAAGAGTGATGTCCCCACAAATTATCACATTAATAACAAGGTCCTAAGCATGCTGTCAGTTGTGAGAGACTTGGGCACCCAGGTTGATAGCAAACTGACTCTTGACCACCATATTGCCTTTGTTGTACAGAAAGCTTTCTACATGGCCCACCTCAATAGTAAGGGTATCTCATCCAGAGACAAGGTAGTCATAACATCCCTGTATTCTTCCCTTATAAGACCCATTATTGAGTACAATACCTCACAAAGCACATGTAGCAGCTATTGAGACCACAGGGTCTCAAACATCTACCCTATACAGATATGCTAAAGGCCCTGTCCCTCAATTCAGTCTCCTACAGACTCCTCAGAGGTGACAAAGCAATCTCAGACCCCACCTCGATAGGACTGCTGCATATCCACAAGTCAAGCTCAACTCTAGTAACCCACACGCACAACCTTAACCTGGTCTGTGACATCAATAGGACTTGTTGGCAGGACAGATTTGTGTCCCAAAGACTCCCCCTTCTGTGGAATAGACTCCCACTCCATGTCAAGCAGAGTACCTCATTAATGCTTTTTAAGCTCAAGCTGAATAACTGGATAGGGAACAGAAAATACATCCCTTAGATTTCACCTGTGTCCCTGCTGGACAGGGACATCGGGTGCTGACTTGTTGGAACATGGGCTAAATTCTTGGCTAGGCTTGTAAGGGCTGCAGGGCTAATAGCCTAGTAACTTCCTATGATCTATGATCACGGCTGGTTTTAGAATGGGTACAGTTGAAAGTATATTATCAGCTTTATCCTAACAGGGTCCTATTA
This sequence comes from Protopterus annectens, assembly GCF_019279795.1. NCBI lineage: Eukaryota > Metazoa > Chordata > Ceratodontiformes > Protopteridae > Protopterus > Protopterus annectens. The sequence continues at coordinate 1,431,685,274 of NC_056746.1, read as the reverse complement.
CAGCCCTGTTTGGGTTAAAGAGTGTAATCAGAAAAAGTGATACATTTTTTCTCATTTTCCCCAACCAGCAACAATCTTGAGGGACCCCTACACAGTCAAGGATGATTAAGGGAGCCCCCTGTATTCATTTATAAAGTCTGGGGAGTGAGAACTGCCAGACTACTAGGAGATCTTAGTAGCTGAATGTTCTGTGATATATTTTATACCTTACTTTGAAGTATATTTACTTGTTAGCTGCATTTTTTTACTGATAACAAGAAGAATAATGTATGTCTCCTGGCATCATTAGGTGTGTGCACAGATAAGAAGTCAGTGATATTTTTACACACATACACACGCACACACATATATGCATAAGCTATAGCAATACTAGTTTTGTACTCGCAGTAAATAGCAATACATTTTGCAACATTGGTACTGCCACACATGATCAATTACTGCTGTTTTAGCAGTCATCAAACAAAAGCAGCAATAAGTCACTTTTCTTTTATTTACTTCATTGATGAGTAGTGCATACCTGTCACTGTCCCCGATTTTGCTCATATCTCATATTTTGCTCACTTTTCGGCTGCCAAACCAGGATCAAAACACTAAAGGTGGAGGAGTGTCCATATTCACCAAGGATATTCACATCACCAGGTTAGTTGCCCAACACAATGCGTCTGAAATTCTCCAGGTGCAACTAATACTAGGTAAGACTGCAATCCAAATTTTAGCTTGCTACAGATCCCCCACCATGCCCCAAGATTCTCACTACACCTTTCTAAACGTACTGGAAAATATTAATATATAACCAAACACCCTAATACTGGTTGATTTCAATTACCCTGCCTTTAACTGGGAAAACTACTCATGCACCAACAACTTTGCCCAACAGTTCTTGGAATTCATAAATTCCAATGCCCCGAATCAACTAATCCATAGTCCCACCAGGGGCTCCAATATCCTAGACCTGGTCATTACCAACATGGAAAATCGATGCTCCACACCTATGGTCACCCTCTCGTTGGTCAGGTGAGACCATAAGCTAATCACCCTTAACATCCACATCCCACCTCCACCCCCCAGTAAGGAAACCTCCATAAAAAACTTCTCCAAGGCCAACTTCATGCTATTCAAGTCAGAATTTACAAACTTCATGACACCCATGCAGACGGGAACTGAAAGTTCGACTGCTGAGTCCTACACTAAGGCACTGTACGAGCACATCCATTCATGCATGAATCGTGCAATCCCAAATAGAACCAAGATGCTCTCCTCCAAAAAAGGAAGCCAATCTGGTGGTCCCCTGCCATGAACAAACTTTACAACAAAAGGAAAAAAAACTGTTGCAGAAAAGAGGAAAATCCCAGGATGCAAAAAACTCCCTTACCAGCTTCAGTACGAAGCTGAGATCCCTCATAAAATCCTCCAAAGCTAGTTACGAAAATAAAATTGCCAAAGATTACAAAGACAACCACAAGGCATTCTATAACTATGTCAAGAATCTAAATGGCAATGCTCAGATCTGCTCTGAGCTACAACAGAATGGCATTAAATATACCGATCCCAAGGATATTGCCAATATCCTGGCAGATGGATTCAGTGCCAACTTCACCCCCTCTCACCCCCTAAATGGCCCATCTCAGTACTGGAAGATTGCCAAATTCCGGTAATAATGGCCACACAGGTAAAAAACGCACTCTCCAAAGCTAGGAATACAGCCTCCATGGGACCAGATGACATCCCGGGCTGTGTACTACATGAACTACAAAATGAACTGGCACCTCATCTAAGTGTCATGTTTAATCATACCCTCGTCTCAGGCTTCATGCCCACTTGGAGCACAGCTACAGTTATCCCACTCCACAAGAGGGAATCCACCTTGGATCCCGGGAACTACCGCCCCATCAGTCTGATCTGCAAGGCCATGGAAAGTATTATCATGGAACTTATAAACAAAGACATTGACAACCTTAAAATACTGGACCCCACCCAGTTTGGGTTTATGAAGGGCCGTTCTTGTCTCCTGAACCTTATTGACTTCTTCGAATCAGTCTCCAGAGCCGTGGAAGAGGGTAAGGCAGTCCACACAGCCTATCTGGACCTCGCCAAGGCCTTTGACAACATCCCCTACTCTGGAATCATAGATAAACTTACTAAGCTGGGCATTAATCCCTACGTCACTTGATGGGTTGCCAACTGGCTTACTGACAGAACCCACACTGTAAAAGTAGCTGACTCCAAATCCAGCTCCAGACAAGTGACAAGTGGAGTACCTCAGGGTTCAGTCCTGGGACCTCTTTTGTTTGGCATCTACTTCTCTGAAGTACAGGCCAACACTAAGGGACTCTGGCTAACAAAGTTCGCAGATGACTGCAAACTGGGAGCCATTATTGAATCCCCAAATTATGTGGATACTCTACAAAAGGGCCTTACAGAAACAGATGCTTGCTGCAAGAGCCATGGGCTCAAGCTCAATGCCAAGAAATGTATAGTTATCCACTTTGGGAAAAAACATGTACCTGTGAATTATCACATAGGTGGCAGTACAATAAACACCGAAAGTGTGATAAGAGACTTAAGGATACAGGTGGACAGTGGTCTCACCTTCAATAACCACATCGCCACAACAGTCAGGAAATCCTTCTATGTGGCACACCTCATCACTAAGGGCTTTACATCCAGACAAAAAGAGGTCATTGTCCCACTGTACTCATCCCTCATTAGACCCATTATAGAATACAATGCCTCATTTGGTATGTAACTCTTAAGACATCTGCAACAACTGGAAAGGCCGCAGAAATACCTCACTAAAAGAATCACAGGCCTAAAGCAGATGCCTTATGCTGACCACCTTAAAAACTCCAGCTATACTCTGTCGCATATCGTCTACTCCGAGGCGATCTCTGCTTAACATACAAAGCCATGTCAATCCCGGAGCTGATGGACATGCTACACTTAAAGAAATCCCAATCCCTCAGAGCCACATGCTGCAGGGATCTAAATCTTGTCATCACAATAAACAAAACATCCTGGAGGGATAGGTTCCTGACCCAGAGACTCCCCAGACTCTGGAATAGACTGCCCATACATGTCAAGCAGAGCGCTTCTTTGGCCCTCTTCAAAAGGAACCTTGATGATTGGATGGGAGAAAGGAAATTCACCCCGGGGGTCACGTCAGTCTCCCTGCTAGACAGGGGTCCAGGGAAGTAAATAGTGTGGGAAGAAATAGCCAGGGAATTGTTATGGCTATGCTTGTATAGGCCCTAGGGCCGATAGCCTAGTACCAACCTATGAACCTATAATTTATCTCTGTCCTCCTTAAAAAGTTTGATTTGCTGGTAAATCATGCAAGTTTACAGACAAGTCAATAAATCTAGACATCAGAGTTTTATACTTATTATTATCCAAAAAAAATGTTATTCTGTTACCTTTTTAAGTGAATTAGAGTAATATTTAAAATGTGTTCCTGATTTTGAGCCTTTATTCTGCTATTGTTTTTGACACTGCGCTGAATTCATCAGCAAAGCTGAGAGTTGTAGTATCCAGTGTTCTGCCAGTATTTATAAAACTCTCTAAAAGAGAAAATCATGCCTGTAGATTGGAAGCATCAGCTCTTAAAATCAAAGGTTTGCACTGAGATTGGCCACTGTGGGCTCTCTACTGCTTACCTTGTTCATTGTCAGGTTTATCCTAACAGGGTCATATCACAGCCCTGCTCAAGTTAGAGTGTAATCAGGAAATTAATACTTTTTTTCTCCTTATGTTTCCCCAACCAGCAAGAGCTTTTGTGGAGCCCAACCTAAAGCTGGCTTTGTTGTTAGCTTTAGTGGAGAGGACATCTACGAGCAGAGTTTAACTAAGCAAGGGCACTTTGTCAGTAGTAAAATATCTGATGGAATTGTGAAACCTGTTTCTTGATAAAACACTGTTACTATAACCAGATATATATTTGAATTTTAAAGGAGATATAATCTGGTTTTATTAAGTATACAAGATTGCTGTACTAGCTTTTGGTGATTTGACAGACTTGCTACAAAATATCAAGATAATATGAATTTCTGTAATTGGGGGGTCCCCCAGGAACAGTGGACCACAGGGTTCGCTGGTGCCTAAAGCTGGCTACGGCCTTATGTGAATAATTCAGCATCCCTAAACAACATCACAATGATAGACTCTTTTGAGATCCCTGTTGGAATTGTACCTGTGTGACTAAGCTAAGAACTTAGGATTTGAGAGCAGTAGTCAATCTTCTTTTTGTTAATGGAAAGAAGAGTTTATCACAGAAAAAGACTTTTATTTCATCTGTGTGACTCAGCTAAGAACTCATATGTGCAAGGATTAGTCAGGACTGTATGTATAGTGTCTTACAGTAGAATGACAGACATGAAATACTGACCACAGAACACTAAATGACTAATCCCAACTGCTAAATGACAGAAACAGTGTCTACATAGTGTCTACATAGTGGTACTGTAGGGTAAGGGTGTCTTGTAAAGTAATGTGTAGCACTGGTGTCTGTATTTATTTACTTTCTTTCTTTTTTATTTACGTTTTTGCAGTTTGAAATTTACATTTAGTAGTTTATGTATGATAACCATGTTTTGAAGTGTATTTCAATGTAAAATAACTCCTCTGTCATCCAAAAACTGAAAAATATCTTATGTTTTTCAGCAAATCTTGAACTTTTCTGCATTGCTAATGCCTCAGTATCAAAGTAAATGGTTACTGTTATTTTCTAAATTGTTATACCCGAAAATGATCTAAAGGAGGCTGCCATGGGTAGCATTATTTTGTTTTACAGTCAATTGCTTTACCTTCCTGGTGTCATGTTAGAGGGACAGAAAGAAATCCTTAAGATGAGGGGATCGTTATCGTTTACTTTAGTTTTCTCTCTCATCAGTTGACAACATCGCTGTGACTGCTTACTTTTCACTGTCAGCATCAATCCACATTTGTAATTACTTTGCTTCCTCAGATTTTCATTAGTGGCCATCTCTGTTACAGCATTTTAAGGAATGTTTGAATGACAGGCTGAAACTGTAGCTGAATTAATTGTTCTTTTTCAAAGTAACAACTGTAGTTCTGTGTTCAAGTGTGAGAAATATGACCCCTGTGATTAATAGGCATTACTTGGGCAGAGATGGTTTGTATTGTATTCACAATTATAAATATTGAAGGTAGAATTAAAATTGTTGATGTTAATCTTATTTCTGGGCAGCCACAGTGGTGCAGTGGTTAGCGTTGCTGCCTCATAGCAAGAGGTTCTCTGGTTTGATCCTCGGCTGGGGGTGCCTTCTGTGTGGAGTCTGCATATCCTCCCTGTGGTTGCGTGGGTTTCCTCCGGGTGCTCCAGTTTCCTCCCACATCCCAAAGACATGCTGTAGGACACTCTAAATTGGCCCTAGGCATGAGTGCATCTGTGCCTTCTGTGGAAGATTGAGTGCCGGGTTGGCAATTCAACACCATAAAACTCCACTGCCAATCATGAGCAGACAGGTGATCCACTGTGGCGACCCCTAACCGGGAAAAGCTGAAAGAAGAAGATGTTAATCTTCTTTCCCCAACTGCAGAAGAAACATGCACTTTTGCAGAAATTACAGTGTAGAAAAAATGCAAAATTATATACTGACAGAAAGTAATTAGCATACGATTAACATATTTGCTTTCTTTCTTTGTGGCACTGTGTTTAATTACAGAGAAAGATATTTGCATCTAAAAACTAAGCTTGAAACCCTTACGTTTGTTCAGACTTCAGGTTACACTGTTTATCTGAGGTGTGATGTGGGCAATCTGTAACTGATAAGGCATGTTTAAATGTCATTGCTTTCTTAATGGCTCTGCTGTTGGGAAAGGTGACCTAACTTAATTACTGTGCCACTCTTAGTAGCTGTTGTGATGTAACAGATGATACAGATGCAGAAAAGAAAGAAAAACATAGTTATTAAATTATGGTTTGTCTGTACGTGACGTGTTTAGTCTTGGATTACAGGGAAGGAAGAACACTTTTTGGAAATAAAAACTTAACTATTGGGCAGAGTTCTCCTTCAATTACTGTGCTACTCTTAGAAGCTGTTGTGATATAACATATGAGACAGATGCAGGAACGAAAGAAAAATATAATTATTAAATTATGTTTTTTTTTATGTATGTGAAGTGTTTAATCAGGGAAGGAAAACACTTTATGAAAACAAAAACTTGACTATTGAGTGGAGTTCTTCCTTTATTTGTTATACAGGGTTTTACACTGTGCATGATGGTTTCAGGGTAGATATTTAATTGAAAAACAAAACTGCCTCAAGAAAAAACAAATGAAGTTGTGTTTTGTTCTAAAATATTAAAAAAAAGAAAAGAAAACAGGTACAAGTTTTCATATACAGAGTGCTTTTTCAGGAAGAATAAATCAGTACTTCATTTTGTATTTTTTTCAACAGTTTTCTGTTTGGCTGGAAAATTTAATATTTGACTGAGCATCAACCTGTTGGAAGTACTTTTAAACTTGGAACTAGTCGTTTAAGGGACCCTTCTGTCAGGCTGTTGTGTTCAACTACGCTGTCACATTTATAGCAGGTGTTAATACTACACAATACCTCATCTCAGTTCTGGCTAGTGAATGAGTCCAGATGAGAGAATTATATATCAGTAGTAAACGTTTCAGAAGCAAGTAAACTGTTTTTCAGGTAACACAGTCTTAATAATAATAATAATAACGATTATAGTGGGTATTCCAAGAAGTGAAAGACACATACAAGCAAATAGAACCCGCCCACACATAATTTTTAAATTATTTTAGCTGATGATAGGTTAGTTGTATCCTAAGAAGATACACAAGAGTGATTATTTTGGTTGCACCTTCCAAGAGCTAAAACACACACACATATATAAACACCAATGCTTCTGTATCTCTCACCATCACTTTCATAAGTTGGTTTAACTGGCAGTCATCATTGTTTTTAAACAGAGTTTATGTCATAATTTTATGTGGGGTTTATTTTTGTTCAACACACTTGCATTCATGCAGTGTTTTATTTTTGTGCATTATATATTAGTATTACCTTTTAGATCAAGCAATGCCTGACATTTCTTTTCTATGCAACATCTCTTTGGAATGCCTATTTGTGCTGATGAAAGAAATACTATTTGAAATCTTAAGGGTTTTATGCCTTCCCAACACCATATTACGTATCTACAGCTTGAAACTCTGTTCATGAAGCCCTTTCTTTTATAGAAGCCAAGGTTTGTAGCTAGAACAACTCAACATTTGCATTCTTGAGATCAGTTGTACTTAATATGAAATGCTTTCACTTAATCACTTTAATCAGATCGTGTGGATCAACACATATGTGAATCTTGTCATTCTGTAAAACAGTGGCTATGCTATTCACACAATCTTTTATCTTTATTTGTTTCTTAGTGGCTGTTAATCTTTCCATTCACTTCAGTTCCAGACCTTTTCTAGTAAGAGAGCTCTATCTACTTTTTTAAAGTATTAATTACATAGCATGCTACAATTTATACTCTGCACATAACACTACATTTCTCAGATTGTACTTTAAAAAAATATTTTTTTTTACTTTAAAACTGCAGCAAACAGCATTCAGTTGCTACAATTTATGCTCTGCATGGAGAGCTACAGCTCTCAAGTTTTAGTTAAAAAATGTTTTAAACCATAGCAAAGCAGTTGCTTCAGTTTACACTGCTACAACACTCAGGTTTGACCTCAAATGCAATACCAGCTTTTAAAAGCTGGAATGCATTAAAGAGTGATTGGGATCATGCTTCTAACACTTTGCACCTGGGGCAGTTACCCCTTCACCCCAAAATAGCTACATTTCTAAAATAAGGCTTCAAGAAAGCCAGGAATTAATTTACTTCACTCTGAGGCCCATGGTTTATATGTGTTTATCTTGCCAACAGTAACTGCATTTTGGCTATAACTATTACATTAACATGCATAAAATAATTTCCAGAAGATGTTAATAATGCCTTTCAGTGCCACAACCCTCTTCTTCTTTTTCATTAGTTTACTATCACCAGCCAGATCAGCCTGGAACATCCAGGTCAGTCTTACTGTGCCACTCTGAAAAATAAACCAACTGTAATGTAATATTTTATAGAAAATTAAGCAGTCTCTTTCTCTCTCTGTTTCTCTCTCTCCCTGAAGGGAAGATGTCTGCCATTTCACTGCTCTTATCCTGTTAAATGTCAATGAGCCAACAGACACAAACTTCTGAAATTGAAAAACAAAATTATTTTCTTAAAGAAAGTAGACATTACAGTTTAAGAGTTAGGTATGTAAATAGATATGGGATTACACAAATAAATATAAACCATATTTTAGACAGAAAGATGCTGGCAAAAAACATTATCTAATTAGGTGGTTATTTCTAACAGCAACTCCAGTAAATAAATGACAAGGGATTCAAGTCAATTTGCTGAATATATTTGTGCAAATAGAAAATGCTGAAAACCACTTTCAATGAAAAGAAAAAAAGATTTTTGCAGGTGAACAAGCCAACCTGTACCTCTATATACAGGGGAGATTCACACCCTCTTCAGCTTACATATATCAGCCCCACAGTTGCACAGTATTGGGGCAAAATTGCAGCCTTCATGATGCCTGAAAGTAGTTTTTGTCACTTTCCATAAGCGTGAAATAATATTTGCTTAAATATTATTTATCAGATATGTGCACCATTAACTAGAGCGAAAACAGAATATAAACACGCAAAGTAACTAGAAATAAACTTACTGATGAACGGTCTTGAGGTGCATCCTTCAAATTACCAGCTGTAGACAGCATGGTTACTGGCTGAATTTCTAGGAGAGATAAATGTATTCTGTTGAAACCGGGGGTGGGGGGTGCAGAGTGAGATAATAGAGCATTCCTTTCAGAAAAAAATTATCCCTTCCATTGAGTTCATTGTACTTTCTTGTCAGTCACAATTCAAATTCAAACAAATCTTTTATAAATTTACTATCTGAGTGAAGTAGTCCTTATTTATTTATGTATGCATGTAATTATTTATTTATTCATTCCTTTTGTTGCCATGGATAGTCAGACTAAGAACCTCTTTTCAGGAGACTCCCATGGGAAAGGCTCCAGTCAAGAAAAAGAATAGTACAGTAGGATATACAATAAGTATACTTAGTAATAGATTATATAGAAATTACAGTTATGACTGTGTTTTTAACAAACACCTCCAGGACAAACATCAGTCTAACCCAAAAAAGTTCTGGGCTGGATTTAACAACCTCCTCCATCCTGGTAAATCCTCTACCCCAATACCTGTGAAACTCACTAGTAAGAAACCAGAAGAGATAGCCAATTCCTTTAACACTTTTTTTACAGAGACCATCCAGTCCCTCGCCAATCATCTACCCACTTCCTCCCCATCATTAACTCTTCCTCATGACTCACCTCCTCTCTCCTTTAACCTACAAACAGTATCCACCTCCTACATTCGAACCCTACTAAAAAAATTGAAACCGTCCACCCTTGCGGCCGATCGTCTCCCAGCGGAATACCTCCAATTAGCCTCTGATGTCATTGCCTATCCCATATCAATTTTGATTAACAGATCCATAACTGAGGCCATCGTCCCCCCCATCTGGAAAATCTCGTACATCATTCCACTTCACAAAGGAGGCTCCTCCACTGAAACATCTAACTATAGGCCTATTGCAATACTTTCTCCAATAGCAAAAATTTTAGAACGGTGTATTCACAAACAACTCCTCCACCACCTCACCATCAATAATCTGCTATCAATTACCCAGCATGGCTTTCGCCCCCATCATAGTACTACTACTGCCCTCCTCTCCTTTGTCGACTCAATAAATAGCAACCGTAACAAAAAACTTATATCCTCTGCGCTCTTTCTTGATCTCTCAAAAGCTTTCGACATGGTTAACCACCAGCTATTACTCCACACCCTGCAAACCTTTCATCTGAACAACGTAGCACTAAACTGGTTCAAGGACTACCTTTCTGGCTGGCACCAAGCAGTCCTATGGCAAAATAGTCTATCTCAACTACTCCCTAACAACATTGGCATCCCACAGGGCTCCATACTTGGCCCCCTTCTTTTCTCTGTTTTTATAAATGATCTTCACACAATCATCCCCAGTATCACCTGCATACAATATGCGGACGACTCCACCCTGATCTGCTCTGATCTCTCTCTCCAGAAACTCCAAACAGCCACCCAACTATGTTTTGCCAAAGTTGAAAAATGGTTCTCTGACCTGAAACTCATACTTAACCCAACTAAAACCAAGTTACTTCTATTTTTCCCCTCCTCTACCACTCCCCCACCTCTAGAACCACAACATGCGAATTCTAGGTCCTTTTTTGTCGAATCCTTTAATGGCACCATCATTGAGCCCGTCTCCCACACCAAGCTATTAGGTGTCACTATTGACCACAAGCTCAAATTTGATATGCACATTGCCCAAACCATTAAGTCAGTTAACAAGAAACTAGGTTCAATGTACAGAATCAGGAACTTTCTCACTCCTCATGCAAAATTAACCATTGCCGCACTCATCTCCTTTCAACCCTACTATACGCCTCCCTATTTTTCCTTCCTCAATAAACGTGAACTCAATAACTTTTCTACCACCTACCACCATATAGCCAGATTCATTACAGGAACACCATATCGCACTCCACCATTGTCTCAACCTCAAGAAACTAGGCTGGTTAGAACTGCCCAATCTTCTTAAATTCAATCAACTCACGGAAGCATTCAAAATAATTAATCAACCAGACAAAACCCCCTCACTGAGCAAAATCCTGACCCAATACACCAACTTAAGTTCCCTTCGGTCTTCAAACAGTAATCAAGTATTAACCATCAAATCTAATAACTTGGCGATGCTCTTTATGCTAACTCTATTGGAAAGCAATGGAATTCCCTTCCCAACTACCTTAGACTCATGCCTTCACTTAAACTATTCAAAAACAATCTCAGAGAATATTTAAAGTCCCACTGGTTGTGCTCATGTCTAAACGCAGACTAATTCCTATATGTCTCATAGTATCCTACACTCTTCTCTCTCACAAGCTATTATCTAGCATTTTACTTCCTCCACATGTACCCTTGTCATCTTACCAACTTAGCTTGTCCTGCCACCTCCTTAACTTAAGCATTTCTTTCCACTAGCATGTATATACCATGTCGTATTGTTTTCTTATCTTTATAATGTTGTACCTTTATTTAATTGTAGTGTGTTTCTTTTCTCATTACTGGGAGCTTTTCTCCCCGGGCCTCTACTGAAAAAGGATATGTATCCAGCTAGACTAGCCCGGTCAACAAATGTAAAATAAAATAAAAAAAAAACAAAACAATTAATTTATAATTATAGTGATGGTTGCAAGATTTACCAACAACATAGAAAGGGTTCAGACAACTATAGATTTCTGTGAAGAGTTATAGGAGAGTAATAAAAGGGATAAGCAGTGAAGTAATAGAGGAAAGAGTGACAGAGTACTAGGGAAGAGGGATTGAGAGCATTCGTTATGACAGGAGAGGGAGTTGGAGTAAAATATGAAGAGTGGTTTATTTAAAGTTGTATAGGGTAAAGAGAGAGTGGTTCTATACAGGTAAAGAGCATAGTAGAAAAGTTAGAATGGAAGTGAGTGTAAAGAGTAAGGGAGGGGAAGGGGTAAAGAATGAAATTTTAGAGAAGGAGAAGTACATGGACAAGGAGAAAAAGAAGACTAGGTGAGAGTTGGTTTTGGTTAAAGATGGACATGAGAAAGGTTGTTGGAGGAAAGTGGGAAGTATTAATTGACAGAATGTAGCAAGTGACAGCCTGCTAATCTGAATGGTGTGTGTGTGTCTGTGTGTGTATGTGTGTGTGTGTGTGTGTGTGTGTGTGTGTGTGTGTGTGTGTGTGTGTGTGTGTGTGTGTATATATATATATATATATATATATATATATATATATATATATATATCTACACATGGTATGTCTTCTCATGTGTGCATGTTTACAATTAACTCTGCTGCCTTTCTCACACAAAACAATTGAAGTTTCTGGGCAGTATATTTTTCTTTTGCCACAGCTTTATAGTAAAGTAAGTTTTGCACTACAGTAAAACAATTACATGTTTTGCACAGTTTTCTATAGGTTTTATAGTTTACTTTTTCGTATCTTTAGAGGTAAATTCATGATTTCATGCAACTTTTTCACATTTTCATCCTTGTTACATTTCCACTGGGGAAAACAACTGAGATTTGGCTCAAACGCCATGGTTTGAGGTATATAAAGTGGAGGAGTCAAATACAGTACTGAGCTGTACCTAACCCCATAAGAGAAGAATATTAGTCTTAACTATGTTTTGTAGCTGGAGATCTTGTTGGTACTGGCTGACAGCATAAAAATGAAATGAAATGAAATGTCAGAGGATGACTAGCATACAGCCTTTCATACATAGGTACCAGATATGGGAGTTCACTTGCCTTCATTGTTATAGTATGCCATTTTTGCATTATATATAGTTTATATTGGTAGTGTGTATATGGTGTATTCTAATGATGAAGAAGATAGCACTTGTCTAGAATATATTTTTACTTTGTTGTCATTATATTGAAAGTAAAAATCTATCTGTAAAGATGAAGTAGAAGTTTTAGGTTAATTTTGTTGCCAAGTATCCTGTTTTTGCTAATTGAAAATAATGTAATAAAATATCAAAAGGGGACTTACTGTAGTTTTCCCAACTCATCTGACCTACTATATGCATTCACATGAAGTTCAAGGGAATGAGCAATGTTGAGCACATCACTTACATATAAGGGGCTTAAAGAAGCAGAACTGCTGCTGTGTAGTGAGGGTTTAAGGTGGGCCATTACAGTTGCATAGCCAGTTGGTGAAAAGGTGTGTTTTAAGGAGCTTTTTGAAAGTGGAAGTTTTGTTTTGTAGTCTTATGTCAGGAGGAAGGCTATTCCAGGTGTTATCATCTTCGTTAAGGAAGAGGGATTCCCCAAAGCTGTTTTTACATGGAATTTTTTATATCTGGGCTTTATTGGTAGAGCATAACTGTCTATCTGAATTGTAGAAATTTAGTAAGACAGATAGGGCATGGGTTTTCTCTGGGTAGTAAAGTATTTGATGTGCTAGGTTGAGTTGGTGAAATCGTAATATGTTGGGGATCTCAAGCCAATGAAAAGTAAGTATTGACAGTGGTGTGAGCGAGATTTGACACTGGTAGCAAATCTGGTGATTTTGTGGTAGCATGTAGAAAGTTTGATAAGTTCAATCTTATTTAGATTTGTTAGTACTGGAGATGCACAAAGTAATGTAGATAAGAGATGGGTTCTGGCTGTAGCAGTTCTAGATTCAGAAGTAAGGTATTTTTGGCAGCAGTATAGGGTCCCTAGCTTTTTGTGAACTTTGGAGATAGTTAGGGATATATATTTGTTGAATCTTAGTTATTGGTCTATTGTAATACCTAGTAATTTGGCCTTTGGGACTGGAGTGATGGGAGTATCATTGGCTGAGAATATTGAGAAGGTGGTTAGGTCATTAGTCTTTGTTGGGTGGAACGGTATGAGTTTGTTTTTTTTTGGGTTCAGTATCAGTTGTGGTTTATTTAATAAGGTTTCTATCTGTGTGAAGGATTCCTGGGTGTTTTGTTGGAGGAGTTGGATATTAGATGCTGAGCAGATTAGATTTGTGTCATCAGCATATTGTACTATTTCAGCTTTTGTGGTGGCTATGTGAAGTTGATTTGTAAAAATGTTAAAGAGAAGGGAGCTGAGAATGGAACCCCAAGGTATGCTTAGTGTGACTGGGAGTGGGGGGATTGGGAGTCATGCCATTTGGCTGACTGATGGCTGTTGTCTAGGTAACTTTTGAACCAGAGCAGGGTGGGGTTGTCCATGTTGAGCTCAGAGAGGCAGATAAGAGTTTATTGTGGGAAACTGTATCAAACAGTTTGGATAAGTCTAAAAAGATAGCAGAAACTAGTTTGCTTTGGTTTCTATCTGTGTTTATTTTGTTGGTGAACTTAATTAGGGCAATACTGTTGCTGTGGGATGGTCGAAAACTGTGTTGAATTTTGAATAATAAGTTATTGGTGAGAAGCTGGTTAAGGAGTTGGTAATGGACTCATAATTATACAATCTTTGATAGAGGTGGCAAGATTGTGATGGGTTAGTAGTTAAAAAGGTCGGTAGAGGGGCCACCTTTGTGAAGTGGAATCATGAATGAGGTTTTACACAAGGATGGAGTGGTGTGTTCAGTAATCCCTCTATTTCTCAGTAATGAAACGGGGTAAGCTATGGCTTTGGATGCAATTTGAAGGTAGTCAGCTGGGAGATTGTCGGCAGCAAGGGTGGTGAGTTTGAGTTTGGATAAGAGTTTTTGGATGGTTGATGTTGGGACTTGCTTTAGTGAGAAGAGGGTATTGATTGTTAGGCCCTTAGGGGGTTGTGGGAGGTGGATAGGATTTGTATTGTTAATAAGTTTAAGTATAGAGAAGGTAAAATATTTGTTGAAAGTGGAAGCTATGTCTGAATTTGATCCTTATATATTGGGTGGGGGTGTAGAGGTTTTGCCAGGCTGGAGGATATTGCTCACTGCTGCCTGAAATTTTTGTGGGTTGGAACTGTTTCCTTTTTTGAGAAATGGAGTGATTCTGTTTGTCATTTTTTATTTGTTTTTTTGCCCTATTGCAAAGTTCAAGGAAGGTTTGCCTAGTTGTAGGTGTTTTAAGTGGTGCCAGGTATTCCAGGCTTTATCCCTTTTCTTGAGTAAGGATCTTGTGGACTTTTGTAGCCAGGGGGCTGGGTTACTATAAATCCTAATTGTTCAAAGTGGGGATAGGTGGTTTAGGATGTTTAGAAATGTGGAGTTAAACTGTTCAACTGCCTGGTCTAGTGGAAGGGTTTTGATGGGTGACCAGTTGCAGGAATTTAAGGCATCCAAGAATTGGTTAGTGTGGAAGTTTTTATGGGTGCAGGTGTGAATTCCTAAATTCAAATGGCCTGGAAAAATTCTTTGCTACCCCCACTAGAGGTAGCAACATCGTCGCCGGGTCATTATCAACAGGGGCGACCCTTGCTGTACAGCAATAGTCAACTCATGCCTGGTCTGATTTGACCACACACCCCTGAACCTATGAATCTATCAACTGTATATATCTTGCTTCTTTTTCACCTCACTTATTCTTCACTAATACTATTGCGCTATATAGGCCTTTCCACTAACTTTGTACATACATACACAGACTGACATACACACACATACATCACATTTATTACAGTAAGCACTTTGAAAATGCATAAATACTGATATACACACAAGTATGGGATACGTACATAAATGCTCATAAATCAGCATACCCAAACAGAGGCAGTTAGAAAAAAAATCTCATACATATTTCTTGACAAGCATATCTTGTAACATATTACATATGGTACTTGTGTTACAAGTAAGGTATATCTAAATATGTGTAGCTGTCTCTCTCTATTTCTCTTTCTCTCTGTCTAAATGTGGGTGGTGGTGCTCTGATAGAATAAAAAAAAATTTAGATGCATTGAAGTTTAAACCTGTCCTTAAATTTTTGGACACATTCAACCCTTTTTAAAGGCGAGATACACAACTATCAACACCATGTGAATCATAAAGGATTAGGTACCACAAAGCCATTTAGGAAGGTGAGAGAGGTCTATAATGTCTAAATACTCACCTTCAGACAGACAACAAAAGAGCCAAGATTACTCTAAATAGGACTGAATAGCAGAGACAGACAATTATGAAGCCAAGCTGCCTCACAAATGGTTGAATACCAGGATGTCAGTTAGGAGGGTGAGAGAAGTCTTTCATGTGGAAATACTCGACTGGAGACAGAAAACTGTAAAGAAAGGAGGAACATTTTGCTATTGTTCACTTCAAACCACTCAAAACAGTAGGGGTTAAAGGAGAGCTAACACCTCTGGAAAGTCTTGCATTTGCAGCTCAGTTAAATGGTAATATGTAGAAAATGCTTGATAAGCTGCTTAATGGGTTTTGAAAAGTCCTTCACAGCAGGAAATTACAGCAAAGTCAAGAGGATGCCTATGTGTCTGTAGACAGTGGCCTAGCAGGTGTCCATCACTGAAGCTTGAGACTAAATGGCATTTAAAATTCTTTATGCATGATAAAAGGTAAATGCCAGTAACAGCAGGGGTTGAAGGAGAGGTAACACCTCATGAGAATGATTGATATGCAGCTTAGGGATAAATGGTAATGTGTAGTAAACGCTTTCTAAGCTGCTAAATGTTTTTTGAATAGTATTTCACAGCAAGTCCAAAAGATGCCTGTGCCTGCAGACTGTGACTCCTCCTCTAACTCAAACCCTGCTGCAATACACCTGTCAATCTACCTCCTACCTTTCTCATTCTATCTGCAGACAGCATCGCCTTCCCCATATCTGTACTTATAAAGAGATCCATGCAGGAATTATATGTCTTTTCCATGGGGCGTTTTGCCTTCAACATCACCCTAAAAAAAGGTGGAACTAATACTGACACCACAAACTAGAGGCCTATCGTCATCCTTCCTCCTCTGCCTCATAATATACCATACAATGTAAAAATCAGCAATAGGTACAGCCTATTGCAACCTCTATTAAAGCTATTTAACTTGAATTTTGCAACAGGCTATATCCCTGAGGGCTGGATAACAGCCAGCATGATGCCCATACATAAGGGGGGTTTCAAACACGAACCACAGATATTACAGACCCATCAGTCTAAGCAGCCTTGCTTATAAAGCCATGGAATGGATCATTTCTGACATCATAAATCTAGACATTGATAATCAATTAACTTGACCCACAACAATTTGGTTACGTTACAGGTAGGTTTTGCCTTCTTAGTCCTATAAATTCCTTTGTGCAAGCTTGAATACAACTGCTCAGATGGCTTAACTCATGCCAGACAAAGTAATTCAATTGACAACATACTTCAAACAAGTTGGACCAAAATCCCAGCTATCTGCAAGACAAACTCTGAAGACTTTGGGGTTCATGGCAACCTGCATTCTACTAATTCCATATGCGAGACTGCATATGAGGAAACTTCAACGGTACCTAAAAACCTTATGGAGTCAACATTGTCACAGCCTGGAAACAGTGATTCCTCTCATTCCCTGCTTGCAACGAGAGTTCCTTTGGTGGGCAGACGCATGTCAGTAAAACAAGGGACTGTAATTCATTCTACCCCATGCCACCCAAACCCTAACATAAGATGCATCAGACTATGCTTGGGGGGGCCCATCTGGCCGGGAGATGCATTCAGGGCAAATGGAGCCCAAACCAATTGCATATCAACCTAGAAAGAAATGCTAGCTGTACAGAATGCTCTGACAGCCTTCAAGGACTTCCTTCATCCAGGACAACTATTGATAAAGACAGAAAACACTACCGTTATGTGGTACATAAGCAAGCAGGGGGTACCCACTCCTGCCCCCTTTGCAGACTAGCCATGGCCTTGTGGAACACAACCTTGACTTAACTACATGTTCACGATCAGTTCCTGCCAGGAAAGCAAAAAACACTAGCAGACAACCTAAGCAGAAATCTTATGGACCCGCATAAATGGAAACTGGACCCCAAAGTCTTCAGCATGTTAACACAAAAATGGTGGAGCCCAGACATAGATCTATTTTCCTCTCCCCAAAACTATCATTTGGAAAAATTCTGCAGAAGAACTTATCACAAAAAAGCATGGAAAGTGGACGCTCTATCCTTCAGATGGAAAAAACAGTCTATGCCTTTCTCCCTCTGCCTCTACTCTCCAAGATCTTACTAAAAGTCAGACAGGAAAAACCAAAAATGATTCTGATTGCTCCGGACTGGCCTTGCCAACACTGGTACCCGCTTCTAAGGAATATGTCACACATTCCTCCGTGGTACTTACCTCAAACAGCTCACCTACTCTCTCAGCAGAACTATCAAACTCTGCACGCTCAGCTCCAAACTCTGAATCTTGCAGCATGGCTAATCAACTAATTTCACCAATCACATGTCTCAGTAAACCTGTGATGGATGTCATTTTGGAGGCCAGCAGGCCTAGTACTATTGAAATCTTAAGCTGATAAATGGAAGATATTTGGTGCTTGGAACCAAGCACAAGGAATAGACTCAGCAAAGCCCAATATTCCTCAGATTTTGCAATACTTAACTGAGATGCTTCACAAGGGCCTATATTTTTCTTCAATAAAAATCCATGCCTCTGCCATCTTGGATCATTACAACACAGACCCTCCACTCTTTTCTCATCCCTGCTAAAGCAGTACCTCAGAGGGGTCAAAAATGTAAGGCCTTCCAGGAGAGCGCAGACTCATGCATGGGAACTCAATTTGGTGCTGGAAAAACTCTCCCTACCTCCTTTTGAACCAGCAGCTACTGCAGATATAAAACTTTTTTCTTGGAAGACTGTCTTTCTTTTGGCAGTCACTTCAGCTAGAAGGTTTTCAGAACTACAGGCTCTTTTGGCAGTCACTTCAGCTCGAAGGATTTCAAACTACAGGCTCTCATGGCAATGGAGCCTTTCATTATCTTTTAGCCGGACAGGGTGGCCCTCAGGACCAATTCTTCTTTTGTATGTTAACTCACTAGAGCTTAATATATAATGTATTACACACTCTAAATGTTTTGCACTGTTCAGTACAAATCCTGATTTATTTCCTTGATTACATGAAATTATGTTTTGATGGCACTGCCAGGGGAGGATGGACATGGTCACCAAGAGGGATGTGGGTGGAGACAGCTGTGTCCTGCTCAGGTACCCAGCTGAAGAGGTACTAGGCTGCAGATATGGCCTAGAAATGGGCGTTAGGCCCACCAAGTCCCAAAACAGTGGTACACTTCAGTGGGTGTGCAGGTGTATTCACCCAGGATGGTGGTACCCTGCACAGTGGGCATGCCAGTGTATGCACCCATGTGAGGAAGGTACTGTGAGCCTATGCGGTATCATGGATCTCTAGTTCCCCACGTAAGGTGTGATGTTTGCCATTAAAAATACTATCATTGCCAGGATGCCGATGAAAGAACAAAAAGACTCCCTATGGCTGCATGAATTACACCCCCCCGTCAGCACGGCAGCTATGAACACTGACCCAGATGAAAGCCCCAACCCTGAGGAATAAATGAGATCAGTCTAACTGAGGATGGCTTGATGACTGGCAGACTTGGTGATTCAAAAGTAACCTCCTCATTATCAATACCTTAAATAGTATACAAATGATATAATGTAAAGTTTTATGCTACAGATGACTTAATGGTTTAACTTGGTGGTACTGTCGGGGGGGGGTGTACACTGATCTACAAATGTATTTAGTGGGAGTAGAGTCAAACCAAGGATCAAATGTTTGAGATTGAAAAAGGGTAATTGTGAGGTGGTGTTCAGGCAAGACTTAAGACAGGCAGTGGGTGGCAGTGAAGAGTTATCGAATAGCTGGGCAACTACAGTAGAGATAGTAAGGGAGATGGCTAGAAAGGTGCTTGGTGTGACATCTGGACAGAGGAAGGAGGACAAGGAGACATGGTTGTGGAGTGTGGAAGTACAGGAGAGTATACGGAGAAAGACGTTGCCAAAGAAGACCTGTGAGTGTGAGAGAGATGAAGAAAGTAGACAGGAGTATAAGGAGTTGAGGAGCATGGCAAAGAGAGGTGGCAAAGGCTAAGGATAAGGCATATGAAGAGTTGAATGAAAGGTTGGACACTAAGGAGGGAGAAAAAGGAACAGTACTGAATGGCTAGACAGAGGGACCGAGCTGAGAAAGATGTGCAGCAGGTAAGGGTGATAAAGGATAGTGAGGGAAATGTACTCACAAGCAAGGAGAGTGTGTTGAGCAGATGGAAAGAGCACTTTGAGGGGCTGAACAATGAAGAAAATGAGAGAGAGAGAAGGTTGGATGATGTGGGGATAGTGAATCAGGAAGTGCAGCGGATTAGCAAGGAGGAAGTAAGGACAGCTATTACGAGGATGAAGAATGGAAAGGCTGTTGGCCCAGATGACATACCTGTGGCAGCCTGGAGTTGTTTAGGTGGAAAATGTGCCACTGCATGTATTCACCAACCAGCCCATACAGTTTTACAGATGATATAGCACAATCTGATTAATTATGGTGGCCAAGGTAGATGAGAACTCCAGTTGTACCCTGTTCACAAAATATCGAACAAATAATTCACTCAATCTGCTCATATCTGCACTGTCAATACCTAACAAAAAAGATCTACAAATAAAATGGACACCATGGCTATGCACTACTGTGGTGGTCAAAATGAATGGAAAATTATGGGGGCTACTTTTAGATGAACAGCCAATAAAGCTAGTATCTTGATGTTGGAGACCAAAAGAACTGCATATGAGATACTGGAAGTCATCCAGTACATTCCCACAAGCTTAATATCCCATTACGTGGTAATGTGCTTTACTCTGAATCACGCAACAACATAATTTATGCAGCTATTAATTGAAACTTATTATTTATATAACTACATACTTTATAAATAATTTATAATATAATTTATATTATTATAATTAATAATTCATAATTATATTTGTAATAATTTATAATTATTAAATAATTATATGTCTAGTCATTAAACACAAATGACATTAAGGATATTTTATATATATATATATATATATATATATATATATATATATATATATATATATATATATATATATATATATATATAATGGATTTGCAGTTTGAACAGGGCAAAGATTTTCCACTTACCCTTCCACAGACACATCTTAAGGAAAGCTGTTTAAGGAAATGTGCAGGAGAAAGGGGGAGCAATTAGTGTTATGGTTTAGGGAATAAGAAGGACTTTTTTCTAACATGGAGTAGTAGAGTGATAGTGCCATTAGCTTGGCAGCCATCATACATACATTAGGTAGAGGGAGGAGAAAGTTCGTTAGTATAGAGTACCATACCTTTCAGCTGGTATGATTTTAACACTTAGATTTGGTCCTGCTCCCTGTAGATTTAAAATGTTATGAAAGTGAAACCTATTTCTGGGTTCAGAATTTATTGAAAGGATAATATAATCCTATAAAAAGATTCAGTAGCACTTAGTTTAAAAAAAGGACTCCACAGCAATAAGGTGATTGATACACTGTTTGCGATCCGCTTATTACAGTTTGATATAAAGGCCTCTGCTCTGCAGTTAAAAGTCCGCAAGAACCAAATACAAAAAAAAAAAAAAAATAAAATAAATAAATAAATAAATAAATAAATAAATAAATAAATGGACCCCACAGTAATAAGCCAACTGATACTCTGTAAGCGATCGGCTTAATTACAGTTAGATGTACAGCCAGGGTTTGCCAGATTTCTAAAGGGTCAGACCGGGAAAATATGATTCATTATTGTCTAGAATCAATAGTGTTTATCAAATGTTTTTCAAGGCTTTGGGCAGAGTGCTGCATTTTTTTCCCTTACATAATATGAAAATAAGTCAAATCTATTCCTACTGCTATACAGTTTTAATCTGTAAGAATTCATGGTGTACAAGTCTACACTTGCAAAAAAAAAGAATTACAAGCAGTATAAAAATTACTTTTGCAAAATTAAAGGTGATATATTTGCCTACTAGAAATGCATGAGACGTTATGTAAATGCATGTGAATAAAGAACTGGTTCAATTGCTTTCTATGTATTTCAGAAAACAATCCCTTTCAGCACCATAAAACATGCATAAATGTAACTGTTGCACTGTGATATGGCAAATAATAAAGACAGTCCATAAGGAAATAACATTGCTTAGGAAAGAGGTGCTACATTCCATACAAACCTGAAGTATGAAATACTGTAATTATGTTAATACAAATCAACAAATATGTAAGACTCACTGATGTGGGAAAAATTTACAAAACTCAGAGCAATGAAGTCAGCATAATCCTAAGGTCTAAGCACAAATCTACATCTAAAAACATCTAAACACATGGTTCCTGGCATCGATTCCTATAAGTTACACCACTGCATTGTGTAAGTCTGAGAAAGTGCCTTCCTCATTTATTAAAGATTTGCATGTACCTCAGCTTAGAGGGATAAAACCCTACATCTGATCTGGACATTTAACATTCAACTAACAACTGTGGTGCAACAGCAACAGACATGGGGTGCCTGGAGTGGACTGGCGAATGCTGCCTTGCCCTCCAAGGGATGAATGATCTACACTTGGTCCAAAGGAAATACTGTAATCCACTCTTACATAAGCTGCATAGGCCACTGAAAACTGGGAACAACATGTGCAGAACTACAGATGCATTCTAAGATACACGTGTGATGCAGAACTCAAAGGGGAGTAGGGTAAAATCATAAAGTCCAGATCAGCACTACAAATGACAGCATTTCTGGCTTTCAGCTCTTACCCTGTGGAGAAATGTATGGATTATTGAGGATGAAGAGGAAGGCTAAATGATCAGACTGGTCCGAGCTGGACCACAAACTGAAAATTCTCTCTACCTCTCTCTCTTTTTAGTGATTGTTATTACATTTTTCTACGTTCATTTAGTTTCTCACAGAAAGATATTTTGTTGACTAAATCCATGGATGTTTCTTCTAGAGGAATTTAATACAGCTAAGGTACATCACTTTTAAAAGTAGACAGCTATACTAATCACTATTACATTTTGGTTTGTATTAAAAAAAACTCTCTCCATAGAAGCCAATTCAAATATGATTGCATTTACAGGCGTACAATGTAGCCCTCTGCTCTGCTGGCAGCTCCATGAGCCATCAGCAAGTAACAAAATGTAAGAAATAAAACAAAAAACAAAAATAACTCCACAGTAATAAGCCGATCGGCAGACTGTAAGCGATCGGCTTATTACAGCTGGAGATATACAGCCCTCTGCTCTGCCGGCAGCTCCATGAGCCATCGGCAAGTAACAAAATCTCTCGTTTCAACTGTTTAGGTTTAAGGTAAAACACTGAGCTGGCTCAACCTACCACAATGCATACCTCAAAACCTCTTAGCATTAGACTTCTTGACAAAGCCAAAAATGATACAGGGACAAAGTCCAAAATCAGGGGCAAGCTTTAAACATTGTTGTAATAAACTTACAAAGTTGCTAGAATAGCATGTTTTGCATTAGCAAGAATTTTCAAAAGGATTTTAAAAGTTGCTACAATCACACGATTACCAGGAAATGTATGATTTAATGACAATACAGATTTCACAATTATTCACTACATGTGCCTTTCAAATAATATGCTAGCAAAAATTGTATGTGATCAAATTTTTTAATACATTTAGAAATATGATGCAAAGACAGGTACTACAACCATCTATTTTCTTACCATCCATGTTTTTACTAATATGGACATGGATAATTTTATAGATGCAATAGACCTTAAATAAGCCTTTGAGGTGCTTTTACAAACACTCTTAATCTCTGTTTTTTTCTAAAGATATTACTGATTGAGGAATTACCTTGTAAGCCATTTTTTCATGGCTTAAAGTAATAACTCACTTGCAGATGTAAACAAACTGTCTAATCTTATTCCTTATTGTTTTCTGTTAGGGGCTTTACTTTTCCCTGTGATCATAACTGGACTCCCTTGGGATCTTCCTCACATCTCATGCACCTTATATCCAGATGATACTGTCGTTAATAGTGGTAACCAGATATCACATTAGCAAATATTGATTGAAAATAATTAATTTACCCCATTCTGAAATGGATCAATGGTAAAACTGACAATAAATACCAAGAAATCTACAGTTACGGTATTTGACACACTTGAAAAAATTCCCCTGCTCTATCTCACTATTAAAGATCCTAATGGCATAGCTGTACTTAACTGTGTCTCTTATCAAAGGTATTCATAGCCATAGGGCTCTTTATTTTCTACTTGAGTGGTTGCCTCCTTCCCCTGTAACTTAAGTAAATTGACTCTTACATTAAGAGCTATAATACTTACCTTATAGCTTTAGGACACCTTAGGAAACTTTGTAAACTACAACAGCCTGACATTTGAACACGTTTGTTTGTTTGCGTCTTTCGGCTTTTCCCGGTTTGGGGTCGCCACAGTGGAACTCCAGTCCACTAATGACTGGCAGTTGATTTTTACGTACCGACTTGCCAGGCCTGACGCACAACCTTCAACGAAGGTACGCCCATTCACTCATTTCTCCACGCAGAAGATGCTCTAGCTGAGAGTCGAACCGGACAGCATCTTACTGTGAGGCGACAACGCTATCGCTGCACCACCACCGCCCTGACCCTTGTAAAAATTCCCAAAATTGTATACTGTTGGTTTGTCTTTCCTGCTAAACTTAAGTGAAATTGCAGTGCTGAGTGCAAGTAACATTAAAATTAAAGTACTTAGTGCAAATAACACAGTGCTGAGTGCAGATTTTAGGCCCTTACATTTAACTTACCTCTGGTGTGGTGTCTTGTGTCAATCAGGGTATTCTCTGTAACCACTCCTACTGCCTTCTCTTTTCCCCCACCTCCCTCTTTCCTCAAACAGGTTAAACTGCTACAATTCAGTACAGGCATCATTTTCAAATCTAGGTGCTTAGGATTTCCCTCTCTCTTCCCCCTTGGCTGACCTGGTGTGACTCAGAGTAAGTTTCTTCATTGTATGGAGTTTTTGTGTAACTGAATGACCTGCTGCTAAATTCTGATTCTGCACAGATTGCTTTATTTTTTTCAGAGGCTCTATAAGTAGCTAGTGACTTTACTGAATTTCTGTGGTAATATTTGTGTTTAAACTGAACCTGTACCTAGAGAAAGTGTATAATCAGAGCTCCTACTTGCTGCATGTGTTTTTAAGGTTTACATTGCACACACACATTGAAGAAGTGCTTTTACGACTTGAATAAATTGGGCTAGCTATACCTGAAGTGCTTTTACTGGCAATTTTCCAGTTGTACAATTGTGAACAATTGATTTAGTTTTTCTGGTATATCTTTAAAATCTGGCAAGTGTTTATTTACTGCATTGCTCTCTTGCTTAGGTTTCTTAGTTATAACTCTTAGTTCATTCTGAAGTATGCTACTTTACCCCCCACCAATCCTTTCTGAATGTATTATTATAAAATAACTGCCTGTTGTTGCCTTCATGCTAACCTTAGAATCTCTGATTTTCTCTTTTCCTAGTTGAACTCTACTGTTCCCTACAAAACTATGTCTACAGGACTGCAATCAGTTTCTCTCAGAATTTAAACAGAGTAGGTTGCACACACAAAAAGCATTTGTTAAGCTTTCACTTACAGTGCTGTGTAATTAAGCAGGTCACCATATTGGTCAGCCATAGGACTCTCTATTTTCTACTTGAGTGGTTGCCTCCTTCCCCTTAAACTTAAGTAAATTGACTCTTACATTAAGAGTTATAATACTTACCTTATAGCTTTAGGACACCTTAGGAAACCTTGTAAACTGCAATAGGTTGGTATTGATATGGTTGATCACCAACTTTTAATCCACACCCTGCAAACATTCTGTCTAGATACTGGAGCCCTTCAATGGTTTCAATCCTACCTGAATGGTCGACAGCAGGCTGTCCTCTGGCAGAACAAACTCTCTAACCTTCTACCAAACACCCTTGGAGTAGCACAAGGCTCTATACTAGGGCCCTTGCTGTTCTCCATCTTCATTAACGACCTTTATACTGTCATCCCAAAAGTCAGCTGTATCCAATATGCAGATGACTCTTCTCTGATTTGCTCAGCCACATCTCCAGTAGAGTTATGGTCAGCTACCCAGACCACCTTTAATACAATAGAAAACTGGCTTTCTGAGCATCGTCTGATCCTAAATCCCAAAAAAACTAAAATGCTGTTATTTTCACCAACACGTAGGTCTACCGCTTTCACCTTTACCATAAAATCAAATGATGGCACGATAATCTCCCCTGACCCCTCTACAAAACTATTAGGTGTCATCATAGACAATAATCTAAAATTTGACCTACATGTTAACCAAACTATCAAAACCATCAATAAAAAACTAGGGTCACTTTACAGAAAAAAAGCCTTCCTAACCCCTTCAGCTAAAATTGCCATAGCTTGATCTCACCTTCTTTCAACCCTTCTGTATGCATCCCCTCTACTCTCGAATTTAAACAAGACTGTCCTTAACAAACTCTCAATTTGCTACAACCACATTGCCAGGTTTGCCACTGGGCTGCCTTTTAGGACACATCATTGCATCAGTCTAAATCAGCTTGGGTGGCTTGAACTACCCAGCCTAATCCAATATAACCAACTGATTATGGCCTATAAAATCCTCTATAATCCGGACAATACTCCTGCACTTAAAAATATTATCATCCCCTATAACAATCCTAGACCGCTTCGATCCTCTAACAAACTATTAATTCAGACTAGCAAAATTAATAACACAGCCGGTGATTCTCTCTTTGCAAACTCTGTAAGTAGATCCTGGAACTCTCTTCCAGCTGATATTACCTTACTTTCCACCTTAGGTCAATTTAAAACTAGACTCAAACAACATTTGTCACTTAACTGGCTATGTCAATGTATCAAGCCTGGCTAACTCTCTCTAGAATGTGTAAAAATCTGTTAACCAGTTTACTGTGTAATTTAATTTAATCCTGATTTGTGCTCAGGATTAACTGTAACCTGTGGAACTCGTTTAACTTGCTTACTTATGTAATCTCTGTTAATAGTCTGTTTGTAATATGTAATGCTGGTATTATGTAATACTGTATCTGCTTACCCTTGGAGCTTTTCTCCCTGGGCCTCTGCTGAAAATGGACATGCATCCAGTTGGACTATCCCGGTCAACAAATGTAAAACAAACAAACAAACAAAAAAGTAGGGAGGGAGAGTAATTAGTTTTAAGTTTGTGCCTAAGAAAAAAAGTAGGATTGTGGTCACTTAGAGAATTGGCCAGTTTACCACACTGATGGGCAGTATTGGGGTGGTTTGTGAGGATCCAATATACTGGTATAGCTTACAGTGACCACATTTACCCATGTATTTATGCTTGACTAAAGAGGTAATCTATTCACTTTCAAACAAATTTTTAATGTTTCAGTCTCTACTGAAAAATATTCTAAAAACACTTCCTAATGCAGTTTTAATTTCACCAATTCCAGTTATCACAAAAAGTCTAGCCCTCCATCTTTTTTTATAAGAAATTAGAACCCCTCTTTTAATAGAGTTCAGCCTTGAACCCCAAATGAACCCCAAAACAATTTCCAAGAATTCTTTTTCTAGATATACTGGAAATGCATACACCACTCCTATTTATGCCAGTTACTCCGCATGTATGCACGCATCTCATTCCCTTTTTTAGAAATGCCATTTGGAATACACCCTACATATTTGCTACTCTCCCTGTTTCTTCTAATACATCTTTCCATTGCCCTTATACTACTTCTGTCATCTCAGTCTAATCTCTTAATTAGCATTATATTTACTTCATACTCAAGGAGATATATCCTCCCAATTTTTACATTTCCAAATCCTTTCCATTTATCTTTGTTCAACACTAATACTTAACATTTTCCAACTATATAAAGCATTTCCTTAACTCACATTTATACTTGCCTCTTTCTCAGCAATAGAAATAATTTCCTCAACCCATACTTTTCTTAGCAATTACAACTAAATCATCAGCAAATGCAATAAATATTGGAATTCTCACCCCCATCTGTCTCTTATTTTCCATTTGGCCATCTCAACTCTTTCTGTGCATTTTAATATTACTACATTCATAGCCAGTGCAAATAAAACTCCACTTATGGGACACACCTGCTTATTCCTCTCTTAATGCATACTCCCTTACCAATCTATCCATTAACCATTACTTCATTCATGTATTACTTCACAATTAATGCAGCATTTTCTACCTCCTCCTTTCATACTGTCATGTAATTTCCAAAATACTGCCATGTTCTGTACTTTTAAATGTCATTTCCACATCACAGCCACAGTACAGTCAACCAGCTCATTTGTTATAATCAACATTTCTCTTACCAGCCTTCCCTATACCCCATAAATTTCTTCATATAGTACTGTATTACTTTCCCAAACCTCTTCTGTATTATTTTCATGAACTTGTAATTTGTTTTGCGTCTATATTAGAACATCGAAAGTTTAAAACTTTGAATGTTCTAATATCGACCCCTATTCAGCGAATGCTGAAAATACTAAACCTGCAGAACACCGAATTCTTTCCCAAGAAACACACACAACACAAGCACACCAAAAAAAACAGCAATCCACACACACTTAAAATCCTACATCTAACCCTACACTAAACTGCACATACACTACTATCTATCCACTTACCTTAACCCAAGCCCTAACCCTAAGGTCCATCACTATCGCACACTCACCTCACCAGTGCCCTAACCCTAACTCACCTACCCTGCCCTAACCCTAAGGTCCGTCACTATCACGCACTTACCTGACATGCGCCCTAACCCTAACTCACCTAACCCACGCCCTAACCCAAACGTCCACACAATCTCACACTTACCTGAACCCGACCCGCAACTTTCTACCACAGTGCTGAAAATAGCGAAGCCACAGAAACAGCCAACCAAATTCTTTCCCTAGGAAAGAATTCGATGTTCTGCAGCTTCGCTGTTATCAGTGTTCGCTGAATAGGGGTCGATATTAGAACATTCGAAGTTTTAAACTTTCGATGTTCTAATATAGACCCATTTGTTTTATGTCAGAGATCCCAATGTCTTATGTTTTCTTTTTCCTCTGTTTTTAAAATAAACCTTTTAATTTAATTTCACATTTGATTACCGGGAAAGTCCGACTGGGACAAAATGCATTTTCAGTGCAGGTTAGGGGAGAAACACTCCAGATGCATGATTTGGAACATGGGAGGAAAGTAAACACTTCACACATCTCACTAATTATCTTTTTTCCCTCTTTATCTCTTTTGATACATATAATACCCTCACATACTCAGCTGTAACTCTTACAACTCCCTTTTGGTTATAATGCCTTTTACCCACCTTATCCAGCATATATATTTGTATCCCCATACACCTTGATTTTCTTAACAAAAAATTGGTGTTACTTTCCCTCTTCTCCCTAGCAAGAAATATTCTTGTCTCTGTATCATATATTTTATTTTTTTTACCAGTTTTTATTATACGGGCACCTTTAAGTCACTAAAATTTCTTTCTCATGTATATATAAAGCACCTTCATAATCCTGTATGATACTTGCATTTTTCTTCCTCCAAAATTTCCTTTCCTTCTTCATATATTCCTTTTAATACTTCTTCTTGCACACTGTCAAATAGAATGACTTAGATTCATAAAAGGCCTTACAAAGCAATGGTCCTTCTCTAAGTCTTATAGGTTCATAGGTTGGTACTAGGCTATCAGACTTACAAAGCAACGGTCCTTATCTAAGTCTTATAGGTTCATAGGTTGGTACTAGGCTATCAGCCCTAGGGCCTATACAAGCCTAGCCATAACAATTCCCTGGCTATTTCTTCCCACACTATTTACTTCCCTTGAGCCCTGTCTAGCAGGGTGACTGACGTGATCCCCGGGGTGAATTTCCTTTCTCCCATCCAGTTGTCAAGATTCCTTTTGAAGAGGACCAAAGAGGCACTCTGCTTGACATGTATGGGCAATCTATTCCAGAGTCTGGCGAGTCTCTTGGTCAGGAACCTATCCCTCTAGCATGTTTTGTTTATTGTGATGACAAGGTTTAGATCCCTGGAGCATGTGGGTCTGAGGGATTGGGATTTCTTTAAGTGTAGCATGTCCAACAGCTCTGGGTTTGACATGGCCTTGTATGTTAAGCAGGGATTGCCTCTGAGTAGACGATATGCGACAGAGTATAGCTGGAGTTTTTTAAGGTGGTCAGCGTAGGGCATCTGCTTTAGGCCTGTGATTCTTTTAGTGAGGTATTTCTGTGGCCTTTCCAGTTGTTGCAGATGTCTTGAGATGTACATAGCAAACGGGGCATTGTATTCTATAATGGGTCTAATGAGGGATGAGTACAGTGGGACAATGACCTCCTTTTTTCTGGATGAAAAGCCCTTAGTGATGAGGTGTGCCACATAGAAGGATTTCCTGACTGTTGTGGCGATGTGGTTATCGAAGGTGAGACCACTGTCCACCTGTCTCCCCAAGTCTCTTATCACACTTTCGGTGTTTAGTGTACTGCCACCTATATGGTAATTCACGGATACATGTTTTTTCCCTAAGGGGATAACTATACATTTCTTGGCATTGAGCTTGAGCCCATGGCTCTGGCACCAAGTATCTGTTTCTGTAAAGCCCTTTTGTAAAGTATCCACATCATTTGGGGATTCAATAATGGCTCCCAGTTTGCAGTCATCTGCAAACTTTGTTATCCAGAGTCCCTTAGTGTTGGCCTGTACTTCAGAGAAGTAGATGCCAAACAAGAGCGGCCCCAGGACTGAACCCTGAGGTACTCCACTAGTCACTTGTCTGGAGCTGGATTTGGAGTCAGCTACTTTTACAGTGTGGGTTCTATCAGTAAGCCAGTTAGCAACCCATTGGGTGACGTAGGGGTATATTTCCTTTTTAAACTCTTCTATGTTAGGAACTTCCCCAAAAAGTCTCTTTATACCCTTTCTGTCTCTTCTCCAATCCAGTGTTCATCATCTTCTACTTCAACCTACACAATGCCATGTTCAGAAAAATATGCTCCCATACATCTTTTAAACTTTCTGACAAAATAACAGTCTATTTCTGTCTTCATATGTCCTCTTTTATATGTATATGTTCTATCCTTCCCTAATTGTAATTTTCCATATTTTATCAAGTCCTGATTTTTCATCCCTACACTTTGTTAAACTAAAACTAACTTTCACATCAAAAAGTTCAGCAGAGAATAACACTCTCCATTATTGTACAGAAGGATATGTACTTCAGAGACTAGGAAATCATAATCCTGTCTTATTGAGTTACAAGAATCAACACTTTTTATACTTTTTTTCAATAAAACTGTCAATGCCAAATTAGAAATTAAAACTACAGCATTAATTTTGCTAACTAAGATCTTATGACTGTTTGTTTATGACATTCCATATTAGGCATGAGTTCTGAATTCCATGATAGAACTTTCTACTCAGAACAAATCTTATACTTTCATAACCTTGTCAGAACTTGCTAATATTACACAGGAACCAAACTAACAGAGATATACTGAACGACTCTCTGAATTTTCATTCTGCCATGTAAGCATATTAGAAATGAAATGCAAGCACTAACATTTTTCCCTTTTTGTACTTCTCACCTTTCACAACTTTTTCTCAGATTGCAGTTAAAGTTCCCTAGCACCATTATATCCATTTTAACTATCACACATTTCTTTATTTCCTCAAACATATCTACCCACTCTTTAATATTAATGCATGCATATAATACAACTTTTCTGTACACCTTCTTCCCTTATCTGACATCATGAAAATGTCACCCAAGGATAATAACTTCAGAGGATGATTCTTAAACAATAGCTCTATGTCTGACCCTAGTTCTTTCCAAAATTCCACACAATTTTCTTTTCCCACTTTTCCATTATTTTTTTCCACCTTTTCTAAAAATGTAGCAACTTCTAAACATGTTATATCAGCATTTTACTCTTGACACCATTTCAGCAGCATTAAACATCTTACTTCAGTCTTTATGCTGTTAACATTTATTGCAGTACCATTCAAACCATCCATTCTGCTTATTTGCAACTGTCTTTTACTGTAACAAATTTTCCTTACCCTATTTCCAGTAGTATCACTTGGTGCCACCTGCCCTTCCTGCTTCTTCTTACCTTCATCTTGGCTTAACATTTTGTACATATTTTGTGTTTGCACATTATACTGATTCTTTTTAATTTCCTTACACATACTAAATTTTCACTTTCATTCTCCATTTCATTCTGTTCCTTCTCACATGACTCATTTATAGCATTTTTATCAAAGTCAACATTCTCTTGTAGAATACTTTCCCCACTCCACTGATGTTTCATCATTTTCAGCAGATTCAACCATAATTCAGCCAAACTAAAAGTGCCCCTTCCTCTACATTTTTTGAATGTCATTTTACAGTCTTTAATTGAATGTTCAGTTTGCATATTTGTAGGGCAAACTTGTATCAAATAATCATTATCAGCAACAAAAAATATCTTAAGTTGTCCCTAATATTTTATCATCCCTTTCTTTCCATTTAGCAAAATAACACTGGATAAACACTGAACTTTACTATCAATTATATCCAAATTAAACCAAATCTCCCATGGCCCATTTCATATATCTTTGTCATCAGTTGTGTTTTTAATTGCAAAAATAGTCTTGCATTTCATTTCAGAATACTCCCTTAGCTCTTGCACAGTCACATCTGTAGTCAAGAATTGCAAAGTTTGGATTTCTTTATATCTATCTCCCTCCAGGGCCCCAATAAGACTCCCCACTAGCACAGCTACAGGGTTAAGTCTTCAGCTGAGTGTCCAAGCTAAGTCCTCCAGCACCCTCTCTGTAGCTGACACACACACACACACACACACACACACACACACACACACACACACACACACACACACACACACACACACACACACACACACACACACACGCACACACACACACACGCGCGCGTGCGCACACACACACCTGGGAAAGGCTAGCATAGATTTACCTGCTGTGCCCCCTTCTGCCCAGAATATAAGTTAGTTATCACTGCCACCAGACACTCCACAATCAGCTACTCTAAGACCCTTAACAAAGGGTGTCCAATTATACTGCATAGCCCTTAACAAAGGGTTTCCAATTATACTGTGTACTAATACAAATGGGAGTAATTGAACAAGACAACTAGGCCTTCAGGAGTGGCCCACACAGTGTCACCAAATAAATATAAGCACTCCCAAAGGTTAAACATTTTCTAAAAGAACCAGCCACAGTAAAAGTTTCAAATATATTTAATAATAAATAATAAAAGAACATAGAAATGCTGGATATATATTTACAGTAAACAACAGAGTTCAAATCACAGAAAATATTGAAAATAACATTGATGGACAGACTCAGACAAATAAAGAAAAACATTATCTCAACTAAGCATCACTATATTTTCCTGATTGAATCTAGAAGAATTACTATTCCCTACTTGCTTAATACAACACAGCAGATTATGTGGTAAATGGTCCTTCTTGTTGTCAGGCCCAAGACAGAATAATCCGTACTGAGAGATTTCTCTTTGTAATATCTAAAATTTCTAAGATGGCTGGCAGAATGACCTCATCTGGTCACCTGACTCTAGGTTCTCACACTATTCCCCTTTGGAGCTTGAGACAGGATGTTAGCATAGATGTGATAAGATGCATATGTTAGTCGACAGAATGAATCTTTCACTAAATGAATCAGACATCTTAAATCCATAGTAGAAAAGCCAAGTGGGGTACCATTAGAGAATCCCAGTAAGCATACCTGCTAATAAAATCTGCATTTTGCTTTTCAGACTCTGCTGCATAATAGTTTCTCTTTTATCTGCAGTAACTGCAGCTACATATGTTTATTTATTTATTCATTTTGCTTCTCTGAAGATTTTTCTTTCTGTGAGATATCTCCTTCACAGTAGCTTATAACAACTTCTTGGATCCTGTCTTTTCCCTGAACATATGAAAATATGTCCAACTCTTGACTAGTAGTCATGGTATTTGATTTTTATTGTCAGTCATTGTAACAGGAAAGCATTTCTCCACTGCCTGTGACCAAGATAAACCTATTTTATCACTTCTCTCCTTTTCATCCATTATTTTGTCTAAAACAGAATTCTCCAGACCTTTTTGAAGAGCAATAATTTCAGATTATGGACAATGCATCTTCAGAGTATATGTAACATCCAGAAATGAAGCAACATTTCCATAATGTTCATTTTCAGATTTTTCACATCCTCCATCATTTCTTTTTCCTTATTCAGTCTCACTCTCAGGGAAACAGTAGGAGAAATTCCCTAGTAACTTGGCCATATATTTTCTAGCTAGTATAAATATCACCTTGGATCTCCCCTCAAAAGAGGCTATTGGCCTGGTGGGATTCAACAAGTCAACAAAGTGTAAATATTAATGTTTTGAAAGCATGGAATGAAGAAGAAACCTCTTTTCGTAGTTTGTTGGCAGAAATTAATAACTCCAGTGAATTAAGAAAGCTGATCTCTGTGCCTGAAATACAGATAGATGACACACTATTTAAGCCTCAGGAAGAAGAAGAAAAGATAAAGAAGATTCTGTTTACAAACTAGTAAGGATTTTCAGAGTTACCTGTCAGACAAGTCTAATTCAGCATGGTACTGAGACTATTCCACATCAAATGGTTATTTTTTGCTATGGAAATTTACAGAACCTTGTCTAAACTTAATCTTCTGAAATGTAAGATATTTAACATTACAGATTACCAAAATCACAAAGAAAGGTGATGCAAGAGGAAGTATACAAAATACATAAAGCTGGAGTAATAGAGGAGTCAAAGAAATGAATGGAACAACCCAATAGTATGAACCCCAAAATCTAATGGAACAAAACAGGTTTTGTAATTTCTTTAGGAAGCTGAACAGCACCTCAAAATCTGACAGTTACCCAATGGTGGATGCACTCAGAAATGCTGTGAAGGAAAGGTTCTTTAGGGTTTAATACTAGTTTAGGGTGCTAGTAGCTCACGATACACCTGCTAACTGCCACTTGCTTGAACTCCCACTAGCCCTATCTCCCATCCCTGCATAGCCCTTCCCGGACCAGGTTTCATAAACTATATAGCCATACTAGAACCTAAATTTTAAACCTAAAACTCCCACCCAGTTCCCAACCTGACTTCTCAGTCTTTAATCTTAAAACTCCATTCCCTTCCCTGATCCTAAATTCCCCAATTGCTGCCTGAACCTAAAATGCCAATACCCCAAACCTAAATATCCCAGCTGCTCCCTAACCCTAAAACTCCCTTCCCACTCCTTAAACTTGAAACTCTATCCCCCTACCTAAGCCTAAATTCCCTGATCAGCACTTACCCTAAACCTCCCTCCTTGCAACCTAATCATAAAACTCTACTCCTACTCTCTCTCAACAGCTGCTTGCTCAAACTCATATTCAAGAGTGAGCATGAGCACTACTCCCACTGCATGTCTGAGGTGTGAGCACTGCTCCCTCTCCATGGCTGAGGTGTGAGCACTTCTCCCTCTCCATGGCTGAGGTGTGAGCACTGCTCCCTCTCCATTGCTGAGGCGTGAGCAGTGCTCCCTCTCCATGGCTGAGGAATGAGCACTACTCCCTCTGCATGGCTGAGGTGTGAGCACTGCTCCCTCTCCATGGCTGAGGCATGAGCACTGTTCCCTCTCCATGGCTGAGGTGTGAACACTACTCCCCCTCCATAGATAAGAGCAGCAGCCTACCAGAGCCACAACATCTTTGAGTCCCTAGCTTTTAAACAGTGGGATGAAAGCACTTGGAACTCAGCTGATTCTCTATATTAAATCTAAAAAAATGTCTACTGAATGATTCCCTCTTGCAACATGAAGCCAAATAAAGAACATGTTTTAATCCCAAGTGGCTTATTCCTGTATACTGTCCTTTTTTCTGGGTTGTATGGTGCCCCAACCTTTCAGGCACTTAAGGACAGAGTCCTAAAATCCTATTAAAAGTATGTAGCTGCTTATCTAGGTGATGATGTCATGAAACACTCATAGGAGTGGCACTTCTATCTAGCTAAGGTACAGTCCGGGTTAGATGTCCTAAAACAAGGCAGGTTAACTGTTAATGCTGCCAAGTGCAAACTGGGTATGACTTTGTTAAAATATTTTGAGATACGTGATAGGCAGGAGACTTGTAGGGCTCCAGTGAGGAGCAAGTGAAGGCATTCTCAGGGATAGTTGGAGACTATCAAAAAATTGTTTCCCATTTTGCATCAATTGCTTGCTTTCTTACAGATGTTATAAAAGGGAAGATGCCCTTGAAATTATAAGGAACCATACAGGCAGATAATATCTTAAAGGACCTAAGAGAAGTATTATACCCAGAACCTGTGCTAGCATGTCAACATTTTATTCAGCTTTTTTGTATGTCTGTGTGTGTGTATTGGGATTTTTCAGAGGTATTTTTTGGAGCTATGCTGACAGATATATTTAATGGAGAGGAGCACTCTATAAGTTTGTTTCTTAAAGTCATTAATTAAAACTAAAGCTAAATATTCTGCAGTTGACATGGAATGTTTAGCAATAAATTGGGTTTATTTATGATTATTTTTTCTTTGTTTACTGGGAAAGTCTGACTGGGTAATATCAATTTTCAGGGGAGAAAAGCTCCATTTGTTTACATTGCAATATACTTAGTTCCAGTTAAACACAGAGTAGTTACATTTCTATTTACATTTTTGCACATGACAGTAGTTATATTTATACATTTTAAGATTTTACAGAGGTAGAAGTTACTATAGAGGAAGCCCACATGCAACTTAGTGGACTCCATAGGCAGCAGGGTTTATTATCAAAAGCTTGAAAGGCACATCGCCATTTGGTCATTACAATGACCCACAACATCGAAAACAACGTTTTCAGATCAACATGTCGAAAATCCTTTCCCTGATGTCCGCAGTTGACATTATTCGACAGAATGGAATGTGTCATCAGACACCCAGGATATGCAGCTAACATGCCATGTGTATTCCACCTCAACAGCACATGCTTTTACTGTTTTGCAGGGGCCAAGCCCACTGCACCCCCCACACCCCCTGTAAATTATATATACCAACTCTGAGATCACACTACAGTGAGGAAAAGGGTAAATTCCCTGGTCCTCATTGTACCACGATCTCTAGTCACAATGCAGAACCCATAATAATGAATCATACTTTGCATTCATTATTATTTATTTAACATTTGTTTACCGGGAATGTCTGACTTGGAACAAAGCCAATTTTCAGTGGAGGCCCAGGGAGAAATGCTCCAGACGTATGTCTTTGTAAGGTGGGAGGAAACTGGAGCACCCAGAAGAAATCCACATGAATGCAGGTAGGACATGCAGACTCCACACAGAAGGCACTCCAGTCGAGAATTGAACCAGGGAACTCTTGCTGTAAGGCAACAATGCTATCACTGCACCACTGCACCGTCCAACATTATGGGTTTGTGGTATTCAAGTTCAGTATTGTGCATCTTTGAATCTGTACTTTCCATCAATTGATGTTTGAAGAAGTGTATTTCATGCTTTTGGTAGCAAACCGGCAGCAGTTATGTATAAAATTTGCTTTATCATTTCAGTGAGCGATTGAGATATGAAGAAGTTCATACAGTCTGAACAAAAGTGCTTATCTTTCTCGTTTTAATAAAGGATTTTGGACTATTATTGCACAGTGCCTTTCTGGTCATTTTGTGGTCTAACTAATTTGTATTGTCTTTTTTTAAATTGAGAGCATTCTGCTTAATGTTCTCTCTCACCATTAAAAGACATAAACCCATTCACCCATGTACAGTCCAGAGTAACTCTGAATGGACTAACACACCTGACTTTTTTATTTATTTTAGTTATTTTATTTTACATTTGTTTACCCGGAAAGTCCAGCTTGGCCAAATGGCCTCTTTTCAGTGGAGGCCCAGGAAGAAATGCTCCACAGAACAATGAAAACACATTACAGAAATAACAATACATTGCAAATAAGCAGACATTATAACAAACAAGTAATTAAATACCAATATTAAAAAAAATAATTGCAATTATAAAGTGTTCTTAAAAACAAGGAATAAGTCTATAGAAATGGATTCAGTAGTGGGGAAAGACAAGTAACAATTTGGATGCAAGATAGTACATAACATTTGAGAAAATAAATAACTGATCAAATGCTGGATGTTATGGTAGTGTTGGAACAACAAGAGGACAAAGAAAGGGGAACACATTAGAAATGTACCAAAAACAGGTGATTATTGATCCTGTTTCCAAACCTGTATGAGACTTATTTTACAGTTACTATTTGGTCACAATAATGTATGATGAATACAAGGAGAGCTACCTAGTAGATGAGAAGATGCAAATTAATAGCTATAATATGGATTAAGAAGGACATGGGAATAGTGGGGTTGCTTGATAGAAGTGGAAAAATTATGTTTAGTCTGGCTTAGAGTAGGGGCAGAGCCAGTTACTTGTTCAGTGTGCCCTAAGTTGTTGTTTGAATTAATGAATTTGAATTTGAATTAATTTTTTGAACTCTTCTCATGAATTATTTCATTCTTTTACACATATCAGACTAAACTGTAGTCTACAGTTCTTTTTGATTATTTTTATTTCAGTATAAATATGTTTACATATCACTTGTTCCTACAGTACACAATTGTTACAATGTGTTTGATCCTCCCCTTCCTGTTTCAGGAGAATGTGGATCACTTGCATACTAGGATGTCCTGGGACATAAACAGATACTGTTTTTCACCACATTTAATACACAACTTACAAGATTGCTGATGTTTACTTGAAATGTCTACAGTGAAGACTATTTGGACTCTCTTTGGATGTGTGGTTAATTATACTGTTCTGAATGTTATAGTATACAATTTTTACTATTCAGAGTGACTTTGTATTGAATAACCTTCCATATATTCATTATATTGTATTGCTTGTTTTATTTGCTTTTTTTTTTTTGTAAAATTGCTTAGAGTAAAATAAAGCTGAAGGTGAAGCTGAATAACTACAATATCAACCTGAACGGCAAGATCAGGAACCTGAAACATGTTATTTCAAAAAGTACAGAGTATTGTTTAGTGTTGACATTTGGCTTTGGTTCAAATATCTGAAATTCTTGAGCTCTACTATCATGACAGTACAACAAATGTATAGGTCTGTAGGTGCTCATATCCACACATTTCTGTCTCCCTGACAAGTATTCAACTCATTTGTGATCTTCACAAACAACTGTCATCACAGATGAGCAAAAGGGTCTAAACACAAACATCCAGGAGAAAAAGAAAATACACCCCCACACAACCACCATGACCATCATTAGGTGAAGGACTCTATAGTGTTCCCCCTGCTTCCTACTGCTCCCCACTATGCACATCATCAGGTGCCCCTCTGGTTTTCTGTATCCTGGCCTACTCATAACATACAGATTACTTTATTTTATTTTTTTTTTTACATTTTGTCTTACTCCTCAGCTTTTTCCTCTGTCCATTTAACATATACTAACAGGCAAAGATGGCACTCTAATACCTATGGAGGAAATAGTTATGAATTAAGACAGCAGCCCCCAGAATCCATGAGGCTTCTAAATGTTACAGAGTGCGTTTTAAAATTTGTTTAACTACCTATTCATCCAATGATGGCCTGAACAGAAAGCATGATTAAGGAAAGAATTTCAGTTTTACTCTTCAACTCTGCTTTGTCCTGCTTCTTTTCAATAAAACCTAACTGACCAATATTGCGTTGTAATTAATGTGGTCTGTATAACAAGGCGTGGAGTTACAGATGCTCTGAAAAAAATTTTAGAGCTTTTTTCTAAGCAATTGATCCAATGATGGTCTGAACAAAAACTGTCAGTAAGGAAAGAAATTCATTCTTATTTTTCTTTCTTTCAAGGAAGAGATATGTTGCACCCACAAGTTAATGTTCAAAGTTAGCAAAATGATAAGAAGATTATACATAAATCTTATCTGGGAAGTGTACTCCCCCCCCCCCCACCAAATAAAGAAAAAAGGACAGTCACTTTTGTAAATGGCCAACATACCTTTCAACTGTTCAGATTTTTTGCAGAATGTCTAGATTTTTTGCTTTATATTTCTGGTCTGCTTGTCCTAAAATTTGTGGTTTTCTGGCAAATCATTGAAGAATGAAGTCAGTAAATTATGACAGACATTTGAGTTTCAGATTTTATATTATTCAGAAAATACATGGTAACACAAAACCTTTTATTCTAACAACTTTCTAAGTTTACAAGAACATTATTTAAAATGTGTCCCTATTTTCAGCCCATTGTCCCCCCACTATTTTTGGCTTTTTCCAGATTTCTTGTGGCGTTGAGAGGTATGATCGCAAAAGTCATATAATTTAAAGTTACTGCCATCATAAGTATATACAACATGCCTCCTCAGCCTTCCCCCAAAACACAGCAACCTTTTGTGCACTACTCTGGTGTCAAACTGGAACAAAACTGAAAAAAAAAACAGAAAGAACATATTTACATCTGTTGTTGTCAGTGTATATGAACAGCA